>NC_083554.1:10598-18098 GCF_018135715.1 Danaus plexippus
CTAACCTAACCTAACCTAACCTAACCTAACCTAACCTAACCTAACCTAACCTAACCTAACCTAACCTAACCTAACCTAACCTAACCTAACCTAACCTAACCTAACCTAACCTAACCTAACCTAACCTAACCTAAACCTAACCTAACTAACCTAACCTAACCTAACCTAACCTAACCTAACTAACCTAACCTAACCTAACCTAACCTAACCAAACCTAACCTAACCTAACCTAACCTAACCTAACCTAAACTAACCTAACCTAACCTAACTAACCTAACCTAACCTAACCTACCTAACCTAACCTAACCTACCTAACCTAACCTAACCTAACCTAACCTAACCTAACCTAACCTACTACCTAACCTAACCTAACCTAACTAACCTAACCTAACCTAACCTAACCTAACCTAACCTAACCTAACCTAACCTAACCTAACCTAACCTAACCTAACCTAACCTAACCTAACCTAACCTAACCTAACCTAACCTAACCTAACCCAGTCGCATTTCACGCTCCGAAGCGCACGCACGCGTCCCAAGTCGTTCAAGACCGCTCCGCACCCGCTCCGACAATTCTAAGTCGAGAAAAATCTAAAAAGTGGTAAAAAGTGCTCCAAATTTGAAAAGTTATATACCAAAAGTTGCGCGGAAGTGTCAGGAACACGCTGGTGAAAGAATTTTGAAAATCGGACTATAATTAGAAAAGTTATTAAGAAAATAAGAAAAACTTCAGTGACGAACAAAGTGAATAAACTTTAAACAATAAAATAAGTGACTTTAAGTGTGCAAAAAATTCCAAAAACATTTCAAATACATAGTAGAGACTCTAGTGTAGCTTTAGTAATTTTTTCATATTTTTAAATTGTGTAGTTATTTAGTATTTAAGTCGGGAAAACGAAAAGGTAACATTAACGTCACATTTCCGGACAAAACCGCGTGCGGCGCGAAATCTAAAGCGGCGACATATAGTTTTAAAAATTTATTTCGATAGCTAAAAGTGTTCCCTAGCTTAGGCTAAAATTTCAAATTTTTCGGATAAGTATTTTCGGCAATAAAAATTAAAAACTGAAATTGGCCATATAGTGACAGACCAAGATTCTAGAAAAACTAGAATACTTAGTAAAATAGTTTGGGCACTGCAGGGTCGGTGACTCCTCAAGAATAAATTTGAGAAAAGAAAACTTACAATTTTGACAAAATTTACTTAGATATTCGACTTTTTCCATTATTGGGAAAACATTGTTTGACTTCGGAGGCCTACAGCTTTAAAACTAAAGCGGTGAGGTCCCTCGAAAAAATTTGTAGTATATAGGGAATTTATTTGGCTATCCGTAGGTGAAAACCCCATCTAAAAATAATTGTAAACAGGGGAGATATTTAGCTTTTCATAAAAATCGGGACACAAACCGTCGCTCACTTACTCTGAAGACGAAACTTGTAAACAAGTCGAGGGTCTTGTCGCATCGACTGCCATTGCAACATTTTAAGAATCAGTTTAAAACATATTTTTTAGTAGAAATTCATAGTAAAACAAATTTAATTAATAAGTCCTTTATAGTAGATAAATAAAAACACTTTACATAGTTTTTTAAAAAATTTTTAATGGTAAAATAAGTAACAGGATCTTCAAAGTTTCTGTATCCAGCAAGCGGCCAGTCGGTGGGAGAGCGCCTTGACCGCTGTGACGTATGGGTAAGGGTGCGTCGTCAGTGACCGGTTTCAACTAAAAAATTATTTTTAAAATATAAATTCGATAAATATTAAACCTTTGTAAATTAAAAATAAAAATTGTTACAAATTCAGACAACGAAAATAACAAAGGTCTTTAATTAAGATTAGGTTTTTAGTATAAATAAAATAGAGGAACAAAAGTTTCTCTTTATTTAGATTTTATTAAATTCACAGTCAGAGGAGCCACACCTTTATCTTAGGAACCCGGAGTTGCTGGCAAGATCGACTCGTCCTCCTACCCTTCCCCGCTGTCGCCATCGTCGCGTCCGGCAGCTGCTACCTGGCTGCCTGGCTACCCGGCCCCTCGGATAATCCCCTCGTTAAAGACCTCGTCGGCGTCCTAATTCAACAGAAATATTGTTTATTAATTACAGTATATATTTGAATACTATTTTAGGAATTTATAAAAACAAAAAATACTGCATATACATATATACTTATATAATTACAAATAATACCATATTAATAAATACTGATATTTATATATATTAAACAAGCATATAATTAAATAAAACAAAGTATAGAAAACGTGTATTTATATATTAAAATAACATTATATAAAAACAGTGAACACATAACAACGGACACACAGACATTTAAAATAATACTAACAATTATATATTATCAAATACGTACATTATTAAATAAATAAGTATAACAAAACATACACATTTAAATAAATATTAAAAAAAAAAAAAAAAAAAAAAAAAAAAAAAAAAAAAAAAAAAAAAAAAAAAAAAAAAAAAAAAAAAAAAAAAAAAAAAAAAAAAAAAAAAAAAAAAAAAAAAAAAAAAAAAAAAAAAAACAATAGACAGACAGATTTTTATATATATAAAAACTTGTTGACAAGATAGTTAGCGAGCTCAGGTAAAGACCCATCCACCCGTCCCCCAGCCCGCTGCCGCTGAGATCATTATCGTGCTCGGCGGATTGAAAATTATAAAATATTATATCGTAACATAATAATAGTATACAGATTTACGAACAGACAGACAAACATTAATACCGATACTCATCTATTATACATTATTTATAGATTAGTCAATACACATATAACTAAAATAAAGTAAAATAGCGTATATTTATTTATATAGTAAAAACATTATATTAAAACAAATAATAAAACAACGGATAGATAGACAACTTATTAATATTAAAGTATATTACTCAATATATATATATAAAAACAACAGGTATAAAAAACGTATATATTATACCATAAACAAATAGTATACTAAATAAATAAAATAAAAACAGACAGACAGACTTTTTATGTATGTAAAATTTGTTGACAAGATAGCTAGCGAACTCAGGTAAAGACCCATCCACCCGTCCCCCAACCCGCTGCCGCTGAGACCATTATCGTGCTCGGCGGATTGACAATTACAAAATATTATATCGTAACATAATAATAGTATACAGATTTACGGACAGACAGACAAACATTAATACCGATACTTATCTATTATTAACACATTAGTTAATACACATATAACTAAAAATAAAGAAAATAGTGTATATTTTTATATATTAAAAAACATTATATTAAACAGATAGAAAAGCAACGGACAGACAGTTAACCTGTAATAAATTATATTACTCCATACATATATAATTAAATAACAACTATAAAAAACGCACATATTCATATCATAAATAAATAGTATACTAATAAATAAAATAAAAAACAGACAGACAGACTTTTCATATATATAATAACTTGTTGACGGAGTGAGCGAGCGCAAAGATAACGACCCATCCATCTGTCCCTCAACCCGCTCCCGCTGAGATCATTATCGTGCTCGGCGGATTGATAATTATAAAATATTAAATTGTAACATAATAGTAAACAGATTTACGAACAGACAGACAAACATCAATACTGATACTTATCTATTGTAAATTATTTATATATCAATCAATACATATATAACTAAAAATAAAGTAAATAGCGTATATTTATTAATATATTAAAAAACATTACATCCAAACAGATAGTGACAACGGACAGACAGATAACTGGTATTAATATTAAAAGTTATATCGCTTAATATATATATATATATATATATAAACAACAAGTATATAAAACATATATATATTATATCATAAACAAATAGTATATTTAATAAATAAAATAAAAACAGACAGACAGACTTTTTATATATATAAAAACTTGTTGACAAAATAGCAAAGCGAACTCAGGTAGCGACCCATCCACCCGTCCCCCAACCCGCTGCCGCTGAGACCGTCATAGTGCTCGGCGGATTGATAATTATAAAATATTAATCTGTAACATAATAGTAAACAGATTTACGAACAGACAGACAAACATCAATACTGATACTTATCTATTGTAAATTATTTATATATCAATCAATACATATATAACTAAAAACAAAGTAAATAGCGTATACTTATTTATATATTAAATAACATTATACCCAAACAGATAGTGTAACAACGGACAGACAGATAACTTGTATTAATATAAAAATTTATATTGCTCAATATATATATATATAAACAACAAGTATAAAAAACGTATATATTATATCATAAACAAATAGTATATTAGATAAATAAAATACAAAACAGACAGACAGACTTTTTATGTATGTAAAAACTTGTCGACAAGATAGTTAGCGAACTCAGGTAGCGACCCATCCACCCGTCCCCCAACCCGCTGCCGCTGAGACCGTCACCGTGCTCGGCGGATTGATAATTATAAAATATTACATTGTAACATAAAAATAGTATACAGATTTACGAACAGACAGACAACATTAATACTGATATCATCTATTGTATATCTATTCAGACGTTAATCAATACACATATAACCAAAACTAAAGTAAAATATAGCATATCATATATAAATAACATTATATTCAAACAGATAGAAACAACGGACAGATAGATAATTTGTATTAATAATAAATTATATTACTCAAAATACAAATAAATAAATAAACAGGTATAAAACGTACATATTTACATATTATAAATAATATTACACCAACAATAAAATAAATAATAGACAAACAGACTTTATATATATAATAACTTGTTTACGGAATAGCGAGCGAGCGCAGAGATAACGACTCATCCACCTGTCCCTCAACCCGCTCCCGCTGACATCATCATCGTGCTCGGCGGACAGAAATTACACAAATATAATATTAAACAAACAATAATATATGAAGTAACGGAGGATAGAAATTGGTAGTAATATTGATATCTATATTATTCAATACATATATAATTAAATAAAAGTATAACAAGTATATATTCACATTTATAAATAATATTAATAGATAGATAGTATACAATAGGACTGACATACAAAATTACATAAACATTAATACTGTTACAACAATAAAAATACTTAATAAAATATATACATATAAACCATATATATCTTTAGACAAATATTATAATATATCGCAATAGAAGTACAATAAACGGACAGACAGAGAAATCTGTACAAATATAAATAAAAATATAGTACTTATATATTACTCAATACGTATATAAATTAAACAATAAAAGTATAATATAACACATATAAGTATATATAGTTCAAGTAAATATTATTAAATTAGGCAGTATTCAATAACAGACAAACAGACAAATTATATCAATATTGACATTGGTATAATAATATATACAGTATAAAAACATTATTTACTTATAAATTAAATAAAAATAACATATTATTATATATATTTAAAATAATATTATATTAAACAGATAGTATACAACAACAGACAGACAGACAAATATTATATATAAAAATTTATACCGATAATTATATAAAGTAGATACAGGATAGCATATAAATACATAATATATATATATTAAATAAATAGTAGGACGCCAAATATCAATTAACCCCCCTCTTACACCTTCCCAAGTCAAAATTCCTATCCCTATAACTCCTGATCCCTTATACCTAGCCCCCCCGAGTTTGGGCTCTTTTCAAAGAGGAAGAGAGGGCGAGAAAGATAAGCCAGCAAAGCCAACCCCTATCGTTAGGATTTTAAATTTATATAACTTTATATAATTATAGAAGACAAGACTTTTGGGCTACGACCCTTCGCGAAACCAGTGGACCTGGTATTGTTATACCCTAGTTTTAGTTAGTCTTAGTCTTAGTTAGTCTTAGTAATAAAGAATTGTATACAACTTATACAAATTTATTTTATAAATTAATTGACGCCACCTCCAACTATGTTTACTCGCACACCACCAAAGAAAAGCATGAGCGCCGAACCGACAGCAAAACCGACAAAGTCTGCCGTCCGGAAGAGCATAGACGAGTGGGAGATTGGTAGAGCTCTTCCGGGTCTTAGCAGGACCATGATAAGCCCGAAGACATCGACAGCTTCAACATCGGCGGTGCAGAAACCGGAGTCACCTCCGAAGGACGTAACGCCGGGAGAGAAGAGCGTCTACAGGGCACAGGAGGCGAAGTCGGTAAGGATGTCGGCAATTAAACTAATCGGCCAGTCGAGAAACCTCAAAACTGAAATTAAGGAGGGCATATTAAAAGCCGTACAGAGGCTCTACGAGATCGTGAGGGAAGCTGAAGAAGACAACCTCATCAAGCAGGACGAAATAGACGAGCTGAAGGCCAGAGTCCCGGAGAAAGCCGACCTTACTCCGGTACCACAGAAACACCCAGATCAAGCAGACCAAGCAGTATTGATAAGGAGACTGGAGGAGCACAGCTCCTTAATCAAAGAGCACATGGCGACGCTAAAGGAGATGAAAAAGAAAGAGAAAGATAAACCTATTGTCAGCGAACCACCAGCGAAGACCGGACCAACAAACGAAAAACTGGAGGAGCACGCTATATTACTGAGGGAGAATACTGAGAGTATAAAAACTCTCCAAGAACACCTAAAAAGCTGCCAGGAGGAGGTGGTGGCCGCCAGGAGCTACGCGGGAGTCACGGTTGAGGCCCCTCCTCCCCGGCCTATTCAAAAAGCTCTCCACTCGGTAATAGTGACCTCCATGGACAAGATGGATACCGGCGAAGAAGTGCTGAATAAAATAAGGAAAACAGTAAATGCTAAAGAAGGATGGGTAAAGGTGGAAAGAGTAAGGAAAGCAAAGGACCAAAAGGTGGTGATGGGATTCGGCACTCAAGAGGAAAGAAAAAAGGTGAAGGAGAAAATTCAGAGAGAGGGTACCGGACTACAAGTGGAAGAGGTAAAGAACAGGGATCCCCTCCTAATTCTGAGAGGAGTCTTGTCCGCCAATACGGACGAGGACATCCGCAAGGCCCTCAGAAATCAAAATCGGGACCTGTTCAAAGACCTGAAAAAAGAAGACGAAAGAATAGAAATTAAATATAGAAAGAGAACAAAAAACCCGCTAACGGAGCACGTAGTCGTGAGCACCTCACCGGCTCTCTGGAATAGGGCCACAACCCTCGGAGCACTCCACATAGACCTCCAGAGAGTCAGGGTAGAGGACCAGACTCCGCTGGTCCAATGCTCGAGGTGCCTCGGCTACGGGCACTCGAAGCGGTTTTGTAAGGAGGAGACTGATGCATGCAGCCACTGTGGCGGTCCCCATCTACGAACTAAGTGCCAGGAGTGGGTTACGGGAGTCCCACCTGGATGCAGGAACTGCTTGAGGGCGAAACTGGGTGAAACAGCCCACAACGCCTTCAGCAGCACCTGCCCTATCCGAAAAAGGTGGGATGAAGTAGCCCGCTCGGCGGTAGCTTATTGCTAAGGATGTACCAGCAAACACGGT
>NC_083554.1:3923098-4116483 GCF_018135715.1 Danaus plexippus
ACCATTCATTAAAATTCTTGCAATAATCACTGTATTTATAAAATTATTCGACAACAACCAAAAAGGTTTGATCACAATAAGGTTTTATAAACTTTCATATTATCAGATAAATTGCATAATGTAAATACTATTTACTAGGCTTACATAATTGCAACTCGGTCAATGTCTCATAATGTTACTTTACTATAATTGACCGATTTTCGTAACTATTTAGTAATTTTGTCTAGTTTACGGCATGAGAATTGCTGATTTAGATACGACCTTGCATTTAACATAATGAGATTGTTCGGTTACTGTTTAATTATAATCTGTAACACAATTAACTAATATTTTTATCTGTAGTATACAGCCATGATTGCACGAAGTATAAAAAAACTTACAAATGATTTAGGTAATCTTTATTTTGTTGATAATAATGATGAAATTATAATATAAATTATTAGTAATGTATATATATATATAGAAAGTTCATTATTTCCTAAACCAAATAACATTACAAAAGGCATTGACAGCATTGCGCAGGCGCATGTCACATGACATAATACTGCGTCCCCATTTAATTCGGTGTTATATTGAGATGCAAAAACATGCATCTTTAAAAGTCAAAGAGGAACAAGGCTTTTTGCACAACAAGTTTTTGGTGAAGCAAAAAAACTGTCACGCTGAACTTGCATAGGTTTATAGAAAAACCTTCGGCGTGTCTTAAAAACTTTGCAGTATTATAGTACATAACGCACTTAGCCTGACTAGTTTGTTATTACCTCGTGCTATACTCTATAGTATTAACGTAGCTTATTGAATGAGAAACGGGAAACGCAAAACTCCTCGTATTTAGTGCACGATGCAAACTTGTACTAAACACTCAACTGTTATAAAATATCTGATGAACCCTAATATTACGAAAGAAAAAGATAAACCGTTTGCATTATTTGCTAAGAGCTTATCTTAAATTTTAAGCAATAATCTGTTTTAATTTCACGCTATCATTGTTTGTAAACAAGCAATTAAAAATGGATCAATTTCTTTAGCCTTATCCATTGACTTAATAGTTAATAGCCAGTAAAAGCCAGAATTTTATTTCGAAGATAGCGTTTGAAGGTCTAGGTCAATGAAAAGCTAGAAAAATTACCTTCAAATAAATAAAAAAAAAAAAAAACGAAACACGAAGCTTATGAGGTAAATGGAAATGGTATTACGACACGACCTTGTCCTCTTCAATGACAACGAATTGCAAATTGTGATTTCACGATCTTCCTCAAATTACCTTGGATTATGTTCGACATGAATACTTACTATAACAAGAAACGTTAAATAACATTGGCCGCATAGAATGTAATATTGACCTATATTTATTTAAAAAAAAAAAAAGTTTAATTCAATGACTGTTGCAGATTATTAACATTTTTTATCTGTTATATTAGCTGTAATGATTGCTTTTTTAATCTGTATCTATAAAGACATATTTGTTTTTGTAATACATGTATTGCCAACATGTTCTCAGACGTCTGCACTAATTCCGTTATCATTGTTTCATGCTGTAGTTTGTGTGAAATAGTATGCAAATCGCGAAAAGTCTAGTTTTCTTTGAGATATAAAATCGCAATGACAAAGTATGGTCACGGGAACACATAGAGTACGTTGCCCCGACAGTAGCATTCGATGTTGTATTATTCATTAACCAGACACGTCAGAACCAAATATAGTAACAACATCCTGTATATATATCTATAAAATATGCCATTATCTATAAATGATACCAATATATTTGGCTCATAGTGCTACTAGAACTCTTTTTTTTAATTGTTACTTTCAGTTTCATAGAAAAACATCACATTTTTCGCTATAAAATTATTGAAACTTCAAGAAGAATAACATACAAAAAACAAGTATACATAAAAAAAATGTTTTATCAAAATTATGTACAACTGAAAATCATAGCAAAGAGGTTTAAATAAAAAAAAATATTATCAAAAACGTAAAATATAAAAGTCTATTTGTTTTTATATACGTATAGTTAATTTTAATTCATCACCATATCTGTCCTCTGATCTTTTATCTGTAGTTCACTACAACCTAATGTGTACAGCAATTCTTCGCTCGGATTAAACTATTTACCCACGGCCCATTAGCAACCTGATGAGAATATTGCTACGATTTATGCTCTCATACAAGCTAAATATGAAACTAAGGTTTGCTAATTCATTATTAAGAATTTAACGTTTAGTTTCATCAAATATTTGAGATTAATTTGGGCTCTAAAGCTGTATAACTTGTACTTATATCTCTATAACTTTGATATCTGTACTATACGTAAGATGAATCTTGAAGATGACCCCGAATGATCATTTGAGTGGCAACCAAATTGAGTTTAAGAGTAAAAACGTGATTGAGAAACGGCCTTACACGCTAATATTTTATTAAGATAATATATATGAAATAATTTTTGCTTATTCTTAAATATATAAGTCTTATAGTAAAATATTAAATATTGTGAAGTTTCATTAACATAAATTAAGTATATTTAATTTTAATCTGTAATAACAGTCATATATTTCTATAAGATTTTGGATTTATATTTGCAGAAAACGGTTGTGCCAATACGTCATAGGATCACGTCGTTATGCCATGGGTTTGTGCCACTCGTATTTTTTGTTTTCATTACGAAGAAAATAAAAAAAAAATACAATAAAATCAAACCAAGAACGATTAATTAAAACATAATTTTCTTTTATTACTACGCGGACGATAAAAACTGCTGACGTTATTATCATTACTTCGTATATAACATTGTTTGTTACTAGGGACTATTTTCAGTACGAAATTATATCTTCACTAAGTTAACACCGCGGATTCGTCCATTTAGTATATTTTTTTACACATCGTCGTCAGTCTTGATAGATATATACTTTTAATGGCCTTAAATGTAATTTCTATATTAGTTTTTTTGGATTAAACTTGGGTTAATTCTTTACATAAAACATTTTTTTGTTAAATCTCTCGTCCGCATTGACTTGCAATGGTGTATAGTACTGCTTTTCACAGATACTTTTACTTAATTCATTATCAACATTTTTTTTTTCCTACGGATATTCCTAAATTATTATCTGTATTGATATTATAAAAGAATAAATGCGAAAGCTACTTAAAGTGTTGTTCTATGAGTGTAACATAAAAACCGTGATACAGATAATTCAAACCGCAGGCGATTCCTTTCACTATTTTGATGCAATATTATCAAGGACACGACTGATCGAAAATATATATCTATGGTTATTCAGATTTATTTATATGGAACATGTTTTTATGCGACAATTTTATCATATAGAAAAAATTAGTGCTTTAACAATACTTTCACTATTTTTTTCATTATTGTTTTATATATATATTACTTTAAACTTATAATCGACAAAAACTTAACAAACATTGAAAACACTATGATAAAATTTAAAAATAGTTCCTAGTTCCTTTTATTTAACAAACTTACTTTATAAATTAATTTATTAACTACACATTGAAAATTAAATCAAAGTAAATTAATACGTTAATATATATATATATATATATATGCTTTGTATGTTAAAATGAATTACATATAGCCTATAAGCTTTATACAAAAATATATTATTCAATATCTAAAAAAAATAAATGGGAAAGTGATTCGGATGTTAGATTTCAAAAGGTCGCTTCACGACCTTGACTATACAAACAAGTTAGATCGCTTCCGTAAAACGTATTTTACGATTCTATTGCTTCATCTTATTTTTTTTTTTAAATTTCAATAAATTTTAATAATCGTTGAATTTACGACAAACTTTGAGTTACCTTCGTGAGACAGTTTCGTAAATCTAAATATTTTCTAGTTTGCGAAACTTTTAGTTTAGTTGTACAATATTGAATATTTAAGAAACAATCTGTAATATAACTTAGGACAGAAACGATAATAAAAATTACTTCATAATTTTGATTAAAAGAGGTGTTAAAATCTCTCTTTTATTTATAACTCGGATATTCTAAAGATTATTGTCTAAATGGAATTACGATAATATGTAATTACTTTTTGTTAATCAAAGAAATGAAGCAATAAAATTATATATAGAAAAAAAAAAACTAAAATTTTTCACTCCTATGATTTATTATTTAGGATCTGTAAATATTTTGATTTGAAGCACATTAAAGGATCACACTTTAATTTTTTTTATGTCGTATGAGTAAGGAATACGAATAAATTTTTTAAGGCTATAAAACCTCCTTGGGACGTAATAAAGACAACGATCCATCCATTCAGCCAATTTCCTTATTAAATCATATGTGATACATTCTAACAGTAGTTAAGTATCAGTGACCCCCATATAGCAGCCAAATTCCACCGTCTAATTCTAAAATAGTACAAAACAAAATGTCAGACGCACGAACAGGTAAAGGTCGTCTTTGTGAGCTGCTCAATTAAAAATGGCGGCTTATTTATAATGCCTGTTAAATATTTGAAAGAAATATCATATAAATTGCTTGATGCGAATAGAATTCTCTTTATATTTTACTCATTATCCCAACTTTATATTCCAAAAAATATTATTAGCTAGTTTATTGTAAATTGTTTCACAGTAAACTAGCATGTGTGAAGATTTTGATACATTCCGTATATATTGTGATTAAGCTAGGGACAAGGGCAAGGACGGAATAGTAAGGGTAAGAATCCATCGTAATTTTATTAATATTTGGGTCAAGAAGTACAAAACTTATAGTGTAACGTATTTTCATTGATTCTAGACAAAACGTTCATACTGTTTCAAATTTTCCCTCCAATTTTGAGGCTTTAAGTGACACTTCGTAATTCTGATCCCAAAAAAGTTCTAGTTTTACGAATCTTCTATTTTACATTTTCTTTAAGTAAAAGATTTTTATCTAATTCAACAAAAAACAAATATAAATTTATGCTTGAATTAAATTTCAAAATCGTAATTTAAATCGCGATCCGTAAAATTTTGCTATCTTAGGCACCATTAGATGTTTTTTACGCAACCTCTGACGCGAATCCTGCAAGAGAACCTTGGTATTTTGTATTATCTGTATAAATTCTTATCTATTATTATCTATTCTGTGTCATATCGTTCTTGACATGCTTGTACAACCTTCGTGTTATGGTTAATAATGTATTTACAACGTTTGAGAATGATTTTCATGAATATTCCATTCATAACCTGTTAGTTAGTTAGTCAGACACGTGTGTAAGACGGATACGCAAGATTTGTATTTTTTTAATTAAAATTCATTAGAATAGCTTATATATAATAAATATAATTTATGCTTATATGTTATCTGTTATTTTGTTGTCACAGATAATAACAGGTTAACATAGGCAGAATAGTTTCAACAGTCAACTAGTAGTACTCTTCTAAAACTTCCTTTTAAGTCTTAATAGTTGTGTATTTTTATGAATAAACAACGATTATCTCAACAACATTCGACATGTTATATTAATTGATAATAATAAACAATCAATTCAGTTATTAATTGTATCGGTACTTATAAGGCACTATTGCGTTGTTATCATTAAATGGCTATACCATTGATAATAAAGGGAAACGTGAGTCGAAAGAAATAAATTTACAGCCCGCGACTTTGTTTGCATATATCGACATTTTTATTTGGTATGATAAACATTTTTCTTTCATTAATCATAAATGTAGCTGTTATTCGTTTGGGTGTACGTTAAGCAACGTTTTATCTAACCTAACAGTTGATGGGCTACCCTGTCCTATTAGAATTAATTTTATATCCACCATTAAATAGTTACTGTATGTATGTTTGCTAATATTAACATATCTCGTAAATGTTTATATATTTCGTGATACTCACAGTCTACACCAGAATACGAATTGCCTGTTAGAACATTACATGATGCTTTTGTGACAACTGGGTCACTTTCGATGTCTTAGTATGGAGGCAGTCATTCTAACTGTGACTTGAGAGACTTGAAATAACAAGAGTAGGCTCCGATTATTTCGCTCTGCGATGTGTAAAAAATAGATAAGAAAAACATATGAATTGAGAAGAAATCTGTATCATAAAAATATATAGAATTGATGTGTATATTCGCTATATTAAATTGACCTTTGTTTGCGTATACATAATATATATTAAAGAAAAAATATTTTCTTCTCTATCTCTGTTTGTGCTTATCTCTGAAATTATTGGACTGATTTTGACGTAAACTTCAGAGGCAGATAGTTAATATAATAAGCATAACTTAGACTACCTTTAGTGTATTTATTAGGCAAATAACTATTTCGTACGGACGAGGTCGCGGGCACAGCTGATATGTATATATGTATAAAATAATCTGTTAAGTCTATTTCTTCCTGTCATT
The DNA here is from genome assembly GCF_018135715.1 of Danaus plexippus. NCBI lineage: Eukaryota > Metazoa > Arthropoda > Insecta > Lepidoptera > Nymphalidae > Danaus > Danaus plexippus. The sequence continues at coordinate 3,929,466 of NC_083554.1, forward strand.
TTATGTATGTCGTATAGTATCTAGTTCATACCTACATTTGAAAGGATGTCCCAAGTCTAGACTGTATCTCTGTGTCTAGATAACCCGATTGGTTATCCAGGATATTGGTGATCCAGAGGCCATTGAACTTATTAACTGTAAACTAACGGCATAACGTAGGAAATTTACCGTTGCGACAATCACAATACAAAGCTTTTATTATAACTTAGACTTATTAGCTACTGTTTACTATATTACACAATTATTGTCTTTATGTTCGTATATAATATAAGATTACAGAAACAAATGCCTATCAGTTGGATTAAATTAAATATATAAAAAAAATATGATTATTAAATTAATATTTATCAATGTATAAAATATAATTAGAAACGATTGGATGTATAGATTTAAGGAGCATTAATAAGAAATATTAAGGGCTTAATGGCGATGCATTGTTTGCTAACAACTTTGGCGCCGAAATTGACGGTTGGCTTGTAGTGGGTAAGCCAGCATTAATCTATCAGTACGGTCCACAAATTCTTCACCAAATCCCGCTGGACTGGACATTATCTTAAAAACACAGATAATTAACTAACGAAATGTATTACGGTAACTATTATTTGTGTTTTTCCATGATATGGCTTATTCAAACTGGGATTGTGGAACGGTTTGTCAATGTCGACATTTTATTTTATGAACGTATTTTAATACTGTCTAGAGAAGACGCTGTTAAAATTAGGAAATAATATTCCTGTATTTAATTACTATAGTTAAATTATGCCATCACTTAGAAAGACTATTCGTTGCTGATTCTAAATCTTTCTTAAACTATGTTATTTAGACAGCCATTGCTTAGTTGCAGCAACTTATATAGCACATTATATATTAGTAATTTTAATACTTTGTTTATTATTTAGTGATATCAGTGAAAATATATTATTTTATGAAATTTAATAACAGAAAATATGTAACTCTACCTTGGTCGAGTAACGTTAGAACCTACGTTTCCAACGGATACGTAAACAGATCTGTATGGTTCAACTTACTCTAAGTTTTCATAGTCATAGCACATACGAAGCGTATCACGTTTCTTATTCAACGATCTGCGTTAACGCTGTAACGTGCGAAGATCTATTAATAAAAAATGTTAACCCGTCGTATGTATTGAGTTTATTCAAACTAAGAGTAAGCATAAAGTATAAACAACTTTAAACGAAAATGTATAAATTTCTAGTAAATTAACGAGACTCATACTAAAGAATATGTCTAACGTTTTGTATAATTTTGAATTAATTCAGCTATTTTCTCAATTTAAATAAGACAGTTGTTTGAATTCACAGGTAGATACAACTCAAATATTAAGACAGTTATCGCATTTCGCTTACGATTCTAAAACAAACGATGAGTACTACTCGTGAGTAAAACTGACATATTTTATAAAAGTTAAATCCGCGTATAAAATTATTGTCAGCAATAATTATCAAACGTATGTTCATTTACACGTAATACTTGGACCAAATATAATACAGCCTTTAATTTGCACTATTTGGTGAGGACTTTCACTCTGCAATAACTATAAACCTAAAAACAAATTACTAACACGTTTGATTTAAATGCACTCTTCGAGAAAAACCTTAGTATTAGTAATATAAAGTTTATGTTTGTTATAAGTACGGATAACGTCTGAACCCGTGTTAGTATTAAAGTGATGTGTGAACTATGACGTCATTTCTCTGTACTTCTATATATAAAGGAAACTTGTATTAGTTACACTGTGTATAACTCAAGAACGGCTGTACGGATTTTGCTGGAAATTTGTGGGAAGGTAGGTTGGAATCAGGAGACGGACATGAGATACTTTTGAATTTACTAATAAAATCCAAAATCTGTTTATTTATTGCCTCTTAATCGAAACAATTCGCCTGGTCAGCTATACATTTCTAAATATGAAACTAACGCGGACAAAGTCGCGGGCAAAAGCTAGTTTGTAATAGGTATCGTTTGTCTTGATAGTCACAAAACTACATACGAAGCGTTTGCCGTTTCCCAATCATTGACCTACGTTAATACTATAAAGTGCGAAGATTTGTAAATAATAAACTATTAACGCTCCGTATATAGTGTAACTATTCGAACCTATGGTAAGAATAATCATGCAGTTTTTATTAATAAATCTATACAAAATTAATAAAATATTTTGATAATTTTCAGGTATTTGATAATTAATTATTTTATACCAAAGATAATAATAATCATATAATTAAGATTTAAACAAGATAATTGGTACAGAAGCTGACATCAGTATTATTTTACAACTGCAGCTGACGGTTTTATTACGTGAACAAATTTTAGGTATTTTAAGGTAGCAAAAACAACACACATGGATAATGATCTACAATATCAGTGAGATAAAATAAAATAATAATAAAATTAATATTTAATTAACGAAAATAATAAAAATTTTAATATTCACGTTATAAAAACACATATAGATCATCAAGTTAAAAAATTATCAGAAACATTATCTTATGAGAGAATTTTAAAAAAAGATGGCTGCTAGTTAACCACATTAAGGGACTAAACAGGAAGCGGACTTGGAAAACAAATACAACCTTCTGACACAAAAAAAAAACTATCTGTTATAGACTTTTTTTTTAATATTTTCCCCTAAGCAACATGTTTAATTCGAGTATATGTACAATAATATATGTCTCGTTATATACAACACACATATCTATATATATATATATATATATATATATATATATATATAATTATGTTTATTTAAATTATGCAATTTCCGCATATCTGCTTAGTTTCAAATGACTCATGATAAATAATTATTAGTATAACAAATATCTGCATGCAATTTTATTATAGTTCTAGATCATTACAGCTATCGATTACTGATTATAGTTATCATATGCATATTAAGGCATATTTAATTCACATATAGATAAATATAATGAATAAAAAATCATAAAGAAGACGAAACAAACATTCACAATTTGGTATATCGTTCGTCAAAACTTCAACATTTTAAATAAAACTCGCGAAGATTTCACTAAATTATGTAGTAATATTCTGCGCATATAAAAAATCAATAGGGAATTATCAAAAGACAAAATCTCGATCTCAATGCTTAATAGTTAAATGGTGAACAAATCTTGTAAGCGTCTTATATGCAACGATTGCTTCATAATCGTTTATTAATATTATTATTTATACTAAGTATATGAAAATTTTACTAAATGTATATACATCTCATGATAAAAATTTACGTAATTGGTTTCAATAACATTGCATTAATTACGCATTTATTTGTCTAAGACGATAATATAAAATATAACATACGCCTGGACTTGAGTCCTTTAAAGTAAATCGTGCTCACATCCCTTGAAACCTATTTCCAACGGATAACACAGTATAAAGTCATATATCTCCGGCGATATATTTTTCTTAGTGCACCTTTGTCATATAAACGTTGTGTTAATTTTCTCTCCCGGGACACTTTGTTTGAATACCGTCCTTGAATATAAAAGAACAACAGACACACACACAAACTTAAATGTGGTATTTTTATGTGATTATAGTTAGTACAGATGTAGTCGTGAGCTCATCACGTCTACACTACTTAATGTAATCTATCCAAACCGGATATATTATAATTAATTTCCCTAGTTTTATTGCCGATGCTTGGCCCTTTTCTTAAAAAATAATATAGTCACTGGAATTAAAACAACTGTTTTATTAGCATCGCGCGTTAAGTGACGTGTTTTTTCTCGTGCATACAAGTTAGGCACAAACTATAATGCCAAACTAAGTCACGGATATCAGTAAGTAATAAATAGTATTTCATAACATAAATACAAAATAAAAAAATATTTAATTAAATCAGTATGTGTATTAGGAAGTTCTTTTTATATATAGAAGTGCTGATAGTGTTGCTAGTAGAAATAAAATTATTTCTAACAAAATCTTTCCCAAAATTTCTATGCATTTATTGTATAGGTACATTTAACGATTTTGACAGTTCACAAAATAGCTTCATTATATCACCCGTGTTTCAACAATTATCTAAAATAATTTAATTAAAATTTATATGTACATACCTCCCAGATACATCCCATCAAGCTTTGACGTTTGTTTTCACAGATAACGTATAAAAAGTTTAAATTTAAAAAAGTCGTAATTTTTTTATTCACGGATGTGATGATAATTAAAGATTATGCTATAAACTATTCACATGCAGCTAATAAACATTATTTTATATCAAATAATAATAATATTAAAGAGATCTTTGAGATATTTCAGTAGTTTTTTAGTTTAGCATAATATTTATCGAGCTTCAATTAGAAGCTCAGCGCTAAAGCGTATTTTGTACTAATGACAGCAACATTTAATATGGCGGCTTTTTTTAAATGTTGCCAGAAAAAGTTTTAAATACTTTAAACTTTATATGGTAATACTAATAACAATTATTAATTAAATAATCGTAACTGATAAAATTATTTCCCATAGGTTTAAATGTGTAGTATAAGAGTTTTTGTTAATAGATTTTTGTAAAACATTTAATCGGGGTTACTATGACGAGCCAAACCAAGATTTACAATTCCAATTGCAATTACAGTAATCTGTGCAATCGATACAAAACGTGACTAATTAGTTGTTATGCAATTTTGTTTTCGAAAACTAATTAAGTAACAAACTTCACAATTAACAGTACTGTCGATAAGATGAAACAAAAGTTACGTTAATTTTTAATCAGTAGTATAAAATATTTATATTATTATTATTTTTTTTATATAAATTATCATAGAATTGTTTTAGTTTAAGATGCATTCTCAATTTTTTTTTTTTGACATTTTTGACATGACAGTTTTAACAATTAAGATCACGATTTTAATAATAAAATTGTACTGTATCGTTTCGCAGTTTTTCCATTTGTAAGCCAGATGCCGTGTGATTTACGTCTCGTGACATCATAACATCAAACAAATACCGAAGACAAGCCATTGGAAAGAAAATAATTTTTACCTTCTGACATCTTTATGAGCACCATATTTAAGTAAAAACTTATCTGATTTAAATCACTTATGACAATGTCCTGAAATGATTCTTATATAATCTTAAATTCAAACCGCGTATAAAATAAAATACGAATGTTTAAATTTAAAATTTTACATTTTTTTTAATAACTTTAATCGTATTATTTTTTGGATTTTGAACGTACCTACATTTATAAGACTTGTGCTGCTGTCGCTACTCAAGACCCCATGTTGTCATAGTAAACTATAAATACACGCTGTTTACATAAAAATATCTCGGTTCGTTCCTTGTTTCAGCCTTTGATGTTTGAGTTTCGTATTACTGAGAATAATTTAAACACAATATCATAAATTTATACGGAGTTTGTTAAACAGGATTTTTCAACTTGTTTGAATGTTAAATTGAACTGAGGAACATATTATTGAATTAAATAAATATCTATACTTACTACGTACTTAAAACAGAAGACGTCTGTTTAAATGGAAAATCATTTTCTTGAATAGTAAATGAACACGTTTATTTCAGTACACTTGGGTTGCATCATTTTAAGTCCAGTCAAGTGCTCTCGAGCTGAATTAGTAACTTACATTATAATAATTGAAGTGCACAGGATCAAGATATCACGATTAATTTTAGATATTCGCTTAAACTGTCCGAAGAAATTATGAACAGCGCCATCTCTTAAGCGTGCTTCAGAACTAAAAGAAGCCCGTTCAAGGAGTTTTTATTCAAAAGATATGAGTGTTGAAAAGTATAATAAATTTTGTTTCTGTCTGTTATAATCTGAACTACCATTTCAATTTTACAATGTCCTCTTCTCGTGTTAAGTCATGAATTATGATCAAAAGCAATTTGTTGAATGCAATTGGCTTAATCTGGCAATAACGAGGTCAAGGGGTTAGTTAGAGTGTGAACTAACTTTTTGCATCTCATCTCGGTTATTCATCGTCAAAGATTGCGTTTAAATAATTGCTTGGATGAAGTAAAGCTTTTTATTCAGTGGCTACATCCAATTAATTGGCCACTTGCAATTGTATGGCATTTTTTATAAAAAAAAAATGCCATTTTTGTAGCATATTGATTTTAAGATATTATATTTATTCCTATTTATGTTATAATCCAACTCATATGTTTTCTTAACTAAACAGGTTAAATGACATTCAGATAGCCACGTAAATTTAGGATATTATCATCTATACAAAATTTTAAATGTAAGAAATTAATTACTGCTATATATTATATTAACGAGGTCGTTATTGGAAATTATCAAGATTCACTAGTTACGTGCCTTTTTCCACGATACAGCCCGCATGCTACCTTAATGAGAACCGAGTGACACTCACAGAAAACAGAATACGAACAAATGTGATGAATTTAAAACTTAAAAAAAACACAAAGGTTCATTCAAATTAACTTAAGTTGGTAATAAAACTAAGGATTATTAGTAAGGATTGATTGTCACATAAACATCTACTATAAAAAGTTTATTCCATAGTTCATCACGAAAAACTTTAATGCTGTATGTTATTAGTCGGGTAATAATAACTCATACTAAGGGTATAACACGTATAGGTAAAACACATGGTACTTTGTTCATTATTTCATATTATTGCATTCTCCAAGGCATGAAGGAATTTGTGGGTAGGTGGAAAAACAATTTTTACAAAGTCAAAAAATGTATTGTAAAATAAATAATGTACAGTTAAAAACTACAAAATAATTAAACTAAATTTGAAATATATCTTTCTAAGATCATTCCTTCGAAGGCTTCATCCATACTTTTCCCAAACTTTATTAAACTCAGTTTTGTTACTATGTAACGCCATCTATAATTGCAGCACTAAACCAAAGTACATTAAATAAACAAGTGAATTGTTCAATCTACATTTTATATTATAAAAATAATACATAATCGGTATATCAAATAGGATGTTAATGTTATGACCAACAAAAATTATATAAAATTATAATATAAAGCGTGCTTGCACAATATATATATATACTCATAGTTTCTTCCACCGCACATAGTCCAAACCATATATACTGTTTTCTTCGTTTTTAATATATTTATAGTTTACTTCAAACAGACTATCCCATGAGTATATAATGTTTTTAATGTTATCAGGATTTCCTAGCCAGTTGAGGCCATCTTTATAAAAGTCCTATTATTATTATTTAATATCGTTCTATTGTTCCAGGTGTTCAGAGCGTGTGATGGTCCGCTGGGCGCTGGTACTCCTAGTGGCTGTAGCTTGCCACGCCGCCACACTCGACTCGGAGCTGGGCGTCGGCAAATCCATCAACATCTTCATGAGGTGACACGACACTTCACCATTAACTAATATACTGTACTGTAGCAGAAAAATTACGCGTACAGGGAGTAGCTAGCCATTTCGTTTGGCCTTTAATTTGCTATGGTGATATAAGCATATTTATTCAAACTATTTTACGTAGAAGCTATGTATATAGATTCTAAACCGGTTAAAAAAATTCGAGGTTCGAGCCATTTGGTGTATGTTTACTCCGGCACTGAGTAAATCCTTCTTAGTCTTCATACTAGGCGGAGCCAAGACCAAATTCTTAGTCTACAAATAGGATAATTGGACCTATTGTTTCTTATTCCCGTAAATTTCTAAGCATCAAGGGAAAATAACTTATGAAGATCCAACTTAAAGCCTATGAGGATGATTACAATCATTTAAATGTATGATTTTTTTTCAATCTCCTCAAATAATAAGCAGATCAAAATCATGTATATAATTTAATGTAAGGATTTTATTCTTATCTATAATAAAATCTACGAAGAATCGAATCGGAGACAATTTTATGTAAATCTCATTAGCACCTCATTCCTCTCGACCCTGCGTCATAATCAGAACACCTGAGGACTGATCTAGATTCGTGTTGAACGATGCCAACAAAAGGGAGTATAATACAAAATTGCTTCAATCTATTTACTATAAGAGTACAAGATTGACTCACTCCCAGTCTTTTGTGCTGTCAATCATAATAACCTTTACGGCCATAAAGAACATTTGTATGCAATATTTTTTTATTCAGGCTTTTAATGTATAGAGAATGTGGAAGACAATTGCTTTATTGGATGATTTCTTTGGAGATACTTTTATCACTGCTGTTGTTGAGAAATACTTTCGTTTTTCTTAATTAGGAAGAATTAATGAACGTTATGTCCTACATTTAGTAATACATTTTAGTCTAATTCTTGACGTAACGTAGCCGGGGAAGGACAAATATGGTTATGTTATCTGTGATTGTAATGATTTTGATAACAAATTGCAAGATTTTATAGGATATGTACTTTATCACCGAAAAGCAACTCGACAATAAACGATCTGTATCATAAAATTTAAGTGTCTGCTTGTGTTGTTACAATAACTTGCTGTTCTTTGTCCTTAAGATTATTTTAACGAAACGATCAAATATTTTCCGTCCGTCTGTATTTTAATATGGAACTATTTAAATAACGCTCTTTATATATATTTTAATATCATACGTTTATGTGGAGAATATTTAAAATGGAGTAGAAATATAATGTATTTACTGAAATCAATTAATAACAAGAGAACGAGTATGAAAGACTAGTTTTATAATAACATCGACAAAGTTTTATTCTTATCTGTATTGGAATTGTTTTTTTGGCGGAAATTAAATCAGGATTAATTTATCCTTTAAATGAAAGAAGACAAACATATTTAGGATATCACTTGCAATAAGTATGACATTGGCATAATATTCTACTATTCCAGTGCGACTGGAGCCATAGCATAAAAAAAATATGAAAATGTTGACATTACAGATGAATGAAATAGTGCTATTTCTCACATGTGCTCAGTAATATAATTAAATATATGTTTACATAGGAAACCACATTGTTTAATCATGCAACGTTGAACTAATGTTTCTAAACGATTCTTCCATATTTGTGTTTAAAAGTCCCTTACACGTCTTTGTTCTCTGAGTGAGACTTCACATCGCCTTTGAGGGTATTACAGACTTATTGTAATTTACAGAATAACAATAACATAGAATAAATCGACATAATTTATAATATAATACAAGTTTATTATATTTATAGCAACAGAATTAAATTCAATTAAATATCATTGGATTCCGAACCGAATTTTTCACAATGATTAATGCTTAATGTAACAACATACTTCATCTATAATTCCTAGCAGACTATGAGCAGTTCCGGTATGAGATCAAAAGATCGTTTCAGATATGGCTACCTCAGTATATGCATGCGAGTGGTACCACGCAACGACACAGATGGCTGGGTGTTCAGAGAACCAACTGTCAACGTGTTCAAAGACGTCGACCAGCTGGTTCTGGCCCCAAAACCGAGGACAGCAAAAACGCTGTTCGACGGTGACTTCCACATGGAGTTCTGCGATAACTTGAAACAGCTATTACAGGCGTACTTTAGAGACTTCAGCTTTGAGAGGTACTATAAAGAGAGCTTGAGTTTGGATGATTTTTTTACGTAGAATTCCCATTCAATTCCATAAAAATCTTAAAGTTTCCTTCAAGCAGCATAAATTGAACCAAGAACTGATATACTGTAATGCTTGTAGGACCTAAACTCTCTGTATTGCTCCCACTGATTACATCTGAAGTTGAAACAAAAGAAGAACCTGGAATTATTTATTTTTTAGTCCCAGTTATTATATGTCCTCATGTTTATTTTAATATATTTTCCAGGTTAGAACGTCCGTGGCGGGCGTTCACAGCTGGCTGGCCCACGGACATCATGGCTAGGAACCTTGGAATCAACTCATCATTCATCACTGGCGATCATTGCTACGTGCTAGTGAGAGTATCCAGGTATTTAAACCACCAACTTGATGGCTCGACATTCTTATGCCTTATTGCCTTTGGAACTCTGGTTAAACTATAGCAGTGACACAAGAATAACAAATTTCTTTAACAAAAAGTCAAAACTTCCTTAAAATATACATAAAGTATTGGTTGTTAAATTGTTATCTTTCCAGAATTTGAAAAATGCGGTTTTTTTTTTATTCTATCCAAAGAAATTAACATAATTGTATAATATTAGCATAATAGTAAAGGCTGAATAATTTTGAACATAGAGTATATGGATCAATATTAAAAAAAAAAAACTGTCAGTAATTAAAAAGTTATTTGTCAGGTTCCGCGAAACCGCCAAGCTGAAAGAGATACCGTCCGATATTTCCGTCGAGGACGTAGTGTATGAGGCGATTGATGAAACTAATGTCGGCGACACGGTGTCCATAGCTGACTTCATACGGAAATATGGCTCGCATTATATAGCGTCATATGTCACTGGGAATTCACTGTATCAGGTAAGTCTGATAGGTGTATACGATGACAAACACACGACAGATACAGTTCAAGAAAGATAATGATAGAAAACACGAAAATGAAACATCCAAAGTTGACCTTCGTTCGGTAGAAACTGACTTTTCAAAAAAAATGTTAATTATTATACGATACATATTTAAAGCTTAAATAAAAACTTCATGGTTTCCGTATTAAAATGTTGCCAGCACTTGTAATTACAGGTATCTACTTATAATAGAAATACATACAAAACCTCCTTACTTTTGCCAAGCAGAAAAAAAATTTAATGGAAGAAATAGGTCCATTAAAATGCTGTTTTCCATTTAATTATTTTAATTATTTTTTTTACGTATAATCCATAACTTGGTGGTTAATATAGTAGTGAGCATGTTTCACAACAACGTGTGCAATCGCGTGGGATGGATCACGTTAGTAACGTGAGTTTGTTTACAAAACTTGAGGTTATTTTGAAAATCGTCAATCGTTTACTTGATAACGTTTGACTCACTTGATGTGTTTAACTTTACCATCGCTGTCTTCTATATGAATATCAATTTATTGCTTTTATTTTTTTTTATGGCATTCCATTGTAAATGGCCTGTGTTATTTTATATGGTCTATTGTACATTACTTTTTATTTATATTGGACTAATGAAAACTTTTTATTACATTACATTTAACTTTTTTTTTTATTTTAATAGCATTCATTTGTTAATGGCCTGTCTTATTTTTATTTATATTGAAATTAAGAAATTATTTTTTCATTATCACACTATTCCAGCTATAGTTAAAATATAATTTTATTTTTATCTAAATATCAAAACGCATATTATGTTTGTTTGTGCCTTACGTAATTTTAAAATAAAAGTCAGTTTGGAATGATACTTTTGTAGATTTCCAGATATTATTTTCTGCGAGACCCGTTTAATTAAAAGTTTTGTCTTACCCACGAATTTTAGCGGGTAAATTAAATGATATCGAAAAAAATATATACGTCAATGTGACAGAGCAACGTTTGGAATTCTTTATTCTTGTTTCAACTATCGCTATTCTGAAATCTGATTAGTATATTTTATTAAATATTATAAGGTATTCGTGTTCTCTCGCGGCGTGTACTCTCGTATACGGGAGCGAGTGAAATCAAAGGGCGTGGGTTCTATACCGCCAGCTGACATCGACAATTACTTCTCACCGCTGTACGCTGAACATATAGGAGCTGTCAAGGTTGGCTGTTGATGATAGGGTTGCCACCTTCGAGTTCTGGACATTTAATAAATAATATTTAATGATTTCTCGTTCTCATCTCAGGGCTGAGAAAAAGTTAATTAATTTATTTGTTTGAATTTTAATTCACATGAATTCTAAACAAGAAGGTGGCAACCCTCCTATTATAAGATTCTATCAACAGTAAAAAATACGTTGCATCATGCTTCGTATTTAAACATCTTTTCTATTCATCTCATCTATTATCATTTTCATAGGAAATCACAAACTAAATTGTCAAAATTTTATAACTCGTTTTAAAATTATTGCCATTTCAAATTTATTCCTAGTGTTTTATCCGGAAAATACATTACAAGTTACAAATAAAAAATCTTAAAAAACAACTGGAGAGCAAACGAATTTTGTTTTAAATACTTAAACTGTAAATATGGCTATTATAATAGTATGAGGTATGATATAATAGAAAAGAGGTTTGGTTCCAACCTTGGAAAAACCATAGACGAAGAGTATACGCCACGAAGGAATAATATAAAAAAATAAATTCGTGAATCCTGTCTATGCTCTCACTCCAGGTGTTTGTGTTCTCTAGAACCGTATACTCAGTTATCAAAGAAAGACTTAAAAGCAAAGGCGTCGGTGACATTACAGCCAAGGAGCTGGAGGGATATTTCTCACCCTGGCAAGCCAAACATATCGGTCAGATAAAGGTAGTCAATAAAACCTCATTAATCATTCACTCTCATTTGACATCTCTCTTATTCTATTTTTTATAATCTGTTAGTCTTTTGTCAGTTGAAGTTTTAAATTGTCTTTCAATTTGACAGGTCGCGAGCGGGAACAAAACTGTCGAGAGTTGGGCGATGAAGAAGTTAAGAGTACATTATTATATTTTCTCATATCCGAGTTTGTTGAAGCTGCACGGAGAGCCGGCGTTGTTGAGAAATTTGGACACGTTGCTAGGCAACGAAGCGTTGCTGCAACTAGAACTGAAAACACTATCGCCAGCATTCAAAGACGTTAAAAAGAAAAAGTGGTTCGAAGAAGTTATAGACAATTATTTAAAGTTATGGGAGAGTAATATGTGATAATGGTGATAATTAGGTAATGTAGGATTTAGTCGTTTTTAAATTTATTACAATTGTTTGTGTAGCGCCATCTATGTGTGATCGTTGAAACTGTTGGGATTCATTGACAGTTATTTTTTATATGCTAGTACATTAAAAAAAAATTATAGATATTTTAGAATTATTTTTACAAAAAATGTTTTGGCTTTGAATGTGATACCAATAATAACAAAATGAACCACAAATTTGAGACGAAAACGTTTATATTACGCAAATATAAATATATATATTTTTATAATTATTTATGATATTTAATTAATGTAATATTTTTAAGATTTACACTTTTACATAAATAGTTAAATATACTTTAATATGGATAATTGCGTACAGCGCCATCTAGATCGGTTTATGTAAACTAAAGTGTACCCGATGTGAACAGCGATTTATGTGCAATAAAATCAACTTTTTAATAAAAAAAAAATATGTACAAATATAATAATGCGGGATCAAAAGTGAATGCATTTATAAATCACAATCTTGTATGTAAATATATGGAGTCAGTTGTGAAATAAAATTGATTGTGATCGTATTGTTTTTTTTTTTCAACAATATTCCCTATCAGATCAAAGAATTGACATTAAAATATAAATTTATAACTCACCATTAGATCTTTTTTTACAAACTATGAATATGCTTTATGACATTAATCTTAAGAGATAATCTGTCCTAATTACCGCAGCTTCCTATGACGAAATGGTTTATTGTCTCAAACTTTATCAAAAACAAACCAATCTGAACGATAATGTGTCATTCAACTTTAGATTTAGTCGGTTTCGTGTCTAAATTTGGCGAAGTTTTAAAATTTTTTGTTCCATGTATAAACCTCAAGTTGATAAAACTTTTTTTTTTATTATCATATTTTTTATCTGTACAACTGTCAGTGGAATTTACTATAGTTTAGGACGTAAGAGAAAATATATATAGGTATATAATAATAGTAATAATTCTATCAAAACTCACAAACCCCAGATAAATGTAATTCACATACAGTTCAAAGGTTATCACGGAACGTGGCTCACAACTGACAACCTTGGATTTTTTTAAGTGATCTTAAATAAATTTGTAAATGGAACATGTCATTAGAAAAGTCTGTTGAGAAGGTTTGAACATTTAAAATAGGTTATCATTGATGTGCTTAGTTATTTACAATAGTAAAACCAGAAAAAAGTTTATATATCTATTTTCTGGTTACAATCTTATAGTTTACGACGGCTGTATGAGTTATGCCTTGGTTTAGTTTAAAAAGTAATATCCATAAATAAAATTTAGGCATTGTCAGTGATGTTACCCATCAGTTTAAGCAATTGTTGGTATAGTTGAGAGGGATTTTGTTTAAAAAAATATTTTAACGACCCGGTTTCCTATTTAAGCATATCACACTAACGTGTACGTTAACCGGACTGTAAACATGCAGTTTAATTAACAAATATAATACTAATAGTTAAGTGGAATTTATTTTATCGCTCAGTTTTGACCTATTAAACTATTTAGCGCTTATTCCAGCGCTGCTTCGTTACACTTTGAGAGTCGATATAATAAAACAGTACATACGCATATTCTTAAAGTGTTAATTTCGCATTAATCTCAGTCCATCATGAAATTAATTAAAGATTTACGAAACTCCGTATAGTATGTGATAATAAACTAATCTTAGGTCAAGTTCACTATGTTTCGTTTAGCGAAATGTAAAAAAAAACGTCAGTCTAAACGCCGCCCGCATCCGATGTGATTGCTTCCCGTTATGTACCTACTTGATTACGAAATATGTTTTTGTTGTTTTTGGCTATATTTTTCTGTTGCGGCCTCTGTGACAGCGAGGAGGGCGATCTTGGATACAGTTTGAACATCGGCAATGCAATAGATGTGTTCGCCAAGTAAGTCAAGTAATTATTTTTTTTTTTTTATAAATATATATATATTTTTACGAGATTTATTATAAAAATCGATACAGTTTCTTGATTATTATTATTTTTTATATATTTTATGCAATATTGATCTATTTGACGCGATTTTTTTTATTTAGTTTGTCGGTGATTGTCTGTGATCTTGACTTCTGAGATACCGAATATGATTGTTATTGTCATAAGTAATCTTTTTTTTTATTTATTAACCCTTAGCCGCTGTTTTGACCGCTATACTATTATTATTTTGTAAATATAGCACTTTTAAACATAGTATTTTTAATATAGCATATTGAGTATATAAACAACTTATCAAGACAAAAAAAAAATTCTTAAAAACGTGATTTCACATTAAATCTCTATTAAATATTACAGCGGTAAAGAAGTGATCTATTATAACAACCTTTTAGCTTTAATTTTTTACGCATTCCATTGATTTTTTTTTTTTATACAAATGTAATTTTACAAACGCATAGACATTTAAATGAACTCTTATTATCATTTATATATATATTTATAAAATTTTAATTAAACAATGGAACTAATACATTTTGGATTACCACGTGTATTTTATTAATTTAAAAACAACACACTCCCTACTTTTCGTTCACTTTGCAACAACCGTGATCACTGGCAAACGAGATCATCTCGTCGGGAGTATGTATTTTTTAAAATAATAAAATACGCGTAGTAGGTAATCCGAAAAATATTAGCTTCATTTAAATGAATACTCGCGAAAGTCTTAGAAATAAACAGTTATTTTAATTAACTAACAGTTACGGAGATTTATCTCAAGTAACCCAAGTGGTATCTGCTGATTATGAAGATGAGAACGAGGACTCGATAGAGCCTTTCAGAGAGAAAAATATCAGGGTATTCGAAAATGTCAGCAGTGTCGAGAGACTTGGAGACACTATGATGGACATGACAATACTGCTATGTGAGACCTTCGAAGATTTGCTGTCCACTTACTTTCAGAACTTCAAAATAGAAGGGTGAGGAAAAATTTTCGATATTTTATTCTTAATCTCAATGAAATTGATTGTCGGAACAGATTAGTAAACTGGACAGGTTCTGTTTAAGAATAAAAATTCAATTGATGACAAATAAATAGATTCGTTTCATAACGAACATATGTGCAGACCGTGTTCTGTTTGTTTCCAGTACAGAAAAACCATGGAAGGCGTTTTTGGGAGACTGGATCTACGACGAGATCATGAGGACATTTGGCATTGAATTTGATTCGAAATCTGACAACTGCTGTTATGTTCTGGTCAAGCTGTCAAAAGTATACAAATCTGTCAAAATGGACACATCCAAGGATATCCGGGTGAAGGAATATGTCCGATATGCTGTTGACAATTTAAATGTGTCAAATTCGGCGGAAGTGAGACGATTTATGAAAAGCTACGGCACACACTACATAGACTCATACGTGACCGGAAATTTCATATATCAGGTACATATAATGATATTTTTGGAAAGAACGTGTCTTTATTTAATATTTCATGAACTGTAAACAGCTATAACACGGTATTTTTTTCCAAAAATGCTATCACATTCTTATTAATAATGCTTAATATTCAATAACATTCGTGATAAGTAACAAAATTAATATAACTTTCTTTCCAGGTTTTTAAATACAAACGATCAGGTTACAATCTTCTTAAGTCTTATATACGACTACAGGATCGTCGTAAAAGTAATTCTGATAGCCTAAGGTTCTATTTCTCTTCCTACTTCCTTAAACAAGTCGGGGATATCAGGGTGAGTCATGAAAGTAATCTCTTCGATGAAACAGTACACAACAAATATAATTAAGTAAAGAAATTTATTTTACTCAAGAACTCATATTTCTTTAAAAAGTTTTACTGTATAATTGCAATTACAGTAATATATATTTCATAGTACTGTTTATATAATTTTTATTTTTACTAAACATGTTACGAACAATGTATTGCAAATTATAGATTTCTTATCTTAAAGGGCCAGATTAAAATTTATTACTATTATTATTTATTATTATTTCAATATCATATATAATGATTTATACATAATAAAAGTATTGCTTTTTGCATCTGGTTTACTTATAAAAAGTTTAAATTAAAAAAAAATTTACCGATTTCTAAACTATATCCACTTACTATTCAGCGACATTCAACAATATTTAATAATTTAACCGAGTACAATTGATAACGTAATGTTACACAATTAATATTGGAATTCGATACTCGGACAGATCTTGTTTGGTTTCATGAAATTTGCTGGCATTTGTATTATTTGTAACAAACATGAATTAAAAAAAAGTTGTCTCACGTTACGACTTCCATTAGAAATGTCATTTTCAAATTCAAATGATTGGGTAGGTTGATACGTTAAGAAATTTGTATACATCAATCATATTTATTTATATATAAATATCTTAATCTCAATCTCAATCTCAATGTCTTATATTTACGAACAAAAGAATTAATGTAATATTAATATACTCATTATATCAAATAAATACAAGAAATTTTCAACAAATTGTTATGGACATTAAAAAAAAAAAAATTTAAATTAAAGGTATGAAAACACAAATTAAATAATATTGGCTATTAACGACAACAACAAAGAATTTTATGGATAAAATATCACAAACCTGATTAACTTATTCGTAACTCCTCCCGCAGCGGAAATCGGAAGTTCCAACTGTCAATACCACTCGAGAAATATGATAGCGTTGTTAACCTAACATTTTCAAAATCTTGTACGCTTAAATATAGGTTATAAGTTTTAATTTTTACAATATGTATGTATTTACGTAAAACTTCGTTATTTTTCTGGTGCGTCGTGCTCAAAATATATATTTAATTAACATCTATAGGTACAGGTATTCAACGATGTTGAAATTAGCTACAGCCTAAGTTAATTTAAAACCACAATGTTTTAAGTCATTACAAAAAAAATTAATTATAAACAATCATATTTTTAGTTTTTATGGACATTAAAAAAAGATTGAATTCAAGAAAATTCCTTTACAGATCGCCAGTGGTAATAAGAACTTGGAAGAATGGTCTAGAAATAACTTACGTGACAGCCAATATCTGTTTTCAAGACCGAGTCTCTTAAGACTTCATTATAATCCTATACTAGCGTTCAAACTCAACAGTATGCTGGACAACGGAGCCCTACTGGGCCTCGGATTGAAAATATTGAAACCTATATTCAAGGATAAGTACAAAATGGACAAATATAGTGAAATTGTTGAAAACGACCTCAAACTGTGGGAAGTCAACGCATAGGAGAACGGATATTTAGTCAAAACATCACCTCATTCTTACACCAGTATTTAATTAAAGAAAACTAAGTAACTTAAATGATTTCCTTTATTAATACATTTAGTTTAAGTTACAGATTATAATACGTTCACATTTAATTCATCATTGAATCACATACAACCATTAGAATTACTATTATGAGATCTTACGTTAAGACTAACATGGAAAAAAGTTAGAAGCATCAACATACAAAATCTATAAGATTAACATACAGACCCCAAAAAACCTCTAGGCCACAGTTTTATATATACCACCCTGTCCCCGACATACATACATTTATAAGATATGCTGTCTAAGCTTACAGTTAATCAGAAAATATATGTCATCGCTGATTCCGAGTTAACTGAGCTAATCACATAATATATTGAAAATATATAATAATTTTATATAAACATACTAAGTCTAAATATTCCAAATATTTGGCCAACAAATCGTTTATCAATTCCTGTTCCCATGGATACCGTTTAATCTATTAAAACAGTCTGTCCATACAACCCACACATATAAGCTAACAATAAGATTCAAAAATTCTCAAGAAATCTGATTTCATTGAATATTGAAATCACATTTACATATAATTGACAACATATGCGGAAAGAAGATAGAAGCGTCTACTGGTAATATTTAGAATATTTTAATATTATATTAGTACTATTTAATTATATGAGATAATATGAGATACAAAGCCTATCCTGTAATGTCATGTTGGCATATTAGTTATATAGAGGTTGGTTGAATATAACAACAAAAAAGTGTCCTAGTATACAGCATTCATGTTTAAAAAAATATAAACATAATAAGTATTTTTAATAACTTCAGACTTTAACATGAAATTATTAAATATATTTTATTATAGGGCAACCCTAAACTTATGTCACTTTATTGTAAACAATTTCTATAACTGTCAATCGGTAACACTATTTTTTGACACTTGCTTGATATAGTGCTGGGGTGATATTCTATCACTGAACCGTCATACTGTATTAATTACAACCGGACATCAATACAGGTTATAAATTAATATTAATAAAGGTTATTCATTATAATGTAATAACAAATTATTGTTTAATATTTTAGATGTCGACAAAAATGTAAAGTTGCCATATTTTTTTTTTTATAAGTATACTTTTATAACACAATTTCATTGTGTTGATATATGCCGAATAATATGATCGATATACAAATTTTATGTAATGGAATTTAATCAAGGACATTAAACAGTCACGTTGCGAAGACTCGACAAGTTCTGCAACAATTTTGATTGGTTTTGGCCGTATTTTACCGATCTTTGGACACTTAATGTTTGAACGAAGATTTTAGTGTATTTCATACGTGCTCTTGACCCTTGTGCAGGCAAACTGACAGCGATTCACACGTTTACCGTTGATGAGCAAGTAGAGGGGATTGTTCACTCTGATGCTCTTGAATTCGTATTCCTGAAACATGTAGTCAGGTGTTAAAAACATATTGTATTGGTATTTCAAACTATCTAATATCTGATCAGCTTATTTTAATACATTATGAATTTTACTACCTTCACCAATCGTTTCCTTAGTAATAGTTGGTATTCTCAACCTACACACCAAAGTTTTCGTTAATAACACCATCGCATTTCATCGTAAATGTAACAATGATAAAGAAAATGACTATGAAGTCATCAAGGCCGTGAAGCGCCATGTTATCTAATACATTTTTTTGTGTACATATTAATTAGTGCGTGCATTTATCGATAAATTAATGAACTAAATCGATAGTCGAAAATTTGATATTGTTAAAGTTTTTTTGTAAGGATCTTTAATTCTATTGTTAGGCGATAGTCCATACAACAAAATTGATCTATGATTTAAGAATTACAAAGGCGAAAGAACTGCCAAAAAGACACGGATAGTTATTAACATTAATGCGCAGATTTACGGATATATAAATATACTTATACCCCACCATTAATTCCATTTATATTATAAATGAAAAATTTTATAACGGTGTATCGTTATTTGTTGCTCTTTTATGTAGAGATCAACCCTCTCGTCATTCCATGGATTCACCGTGCGTGTGCCAGGTCCGTCGCGTTGCAGGGAGAGGAGCTTCAACCGTGCCTGGGGCTTGCGACCCAGGTGTAGGTTTAAGGGGCCCCTATCTAACGCCCGTTTAACGCTCACCTCCACTGTCCAAGCTCCTCTCTCTACCCAACCAAGTTTGAAAGGAAGCCACTAGGGCTGCCCTCGAAGTATGTTCCAAGAATGAACTGATGTTAGTTCCGGACAGGTTTTAGGGACATTTAGATATTATACCTCTCGCTCCCATTTCTACTGCATACAAATTTACGACAACCTATTCTTAGTGAGTTCGTTATATATATTGAAGGGATTTTGATGAAACTTTCTCATAACGTAGCAAAGATATCAGAATGAAACACATGCTATAATTTATACCCTCATTAAGTGTAGTCCGCACGGGAGTCGGGAACATATCTTAAGCTGTGTATTGATGTGAAGTCACAGACAAAAACAAGTATCTGATAGACGTACCAGGTCGTCATGTGTGCCTTGATGATGTTCGAGGACTGGTTCGGGGAGTGCGACCGCGTCTCCCACCACTGGGCCGCGTCCTTCAGCCCAATTATACACGGACACCAAAACGCACAGCGTACTCTCGTCTGTTAGGGCGAATGTGCTGAAGAGATGAGATAATTAGAGATTAGAGAGATTAAAGGACGTCAATAGTAAAATTTGTTTGGAAGGATCCGCTATACAAGGAATTCAATTGGGAATTTTTGGAAGAAACTTCATACAGAATCCAGGATATTTTCTTTGATTTAACTTAACTTTTGGCACCAAGTAACACTTTTGTTATAAAAGCTCTACAGGTTTAACCAAATTTATATAACTTTTGTGTTATTTAATTACAAAATAAATTTATTATAGATTAAATACAGCTAATAAATGTATGTCACTCACAATGGCACGCAGTTCTCATGGTGTATGGATCCCACGACACGTCCCAAGATAACTTTATTCTCATTGCTGCCATCTTGCAGCTTGTCAAGTGTTACGTGCTCCAACAAAACGTCCTTCCTGTTACCGAAGGTTTGGAAGTTTTGTGGAAGATAGTCCCCCAGCATTCTTTGATCTATGGACTGCAAAAATATATGGAACTTAGAATTTGTTAATTTTTTTTTTTTTGATATATATTAAAGATTTGTACAAAGCTCCATTTACTCATTGGAATGATTTACCTATATCCCATTGATCAGAAAATAGTGTAAAAATATAATGCATGTAAGTTTCATTGTATCTTTCTAATTAACTTTAAAATAATAGACCTTAACTATTTTGTCTATATCATCAAGTTAAATTAAATCAGGAGACAGATTTGAGTATTTTCTTGCACGTGACACACTCCTGACTGATATTGCTACGCTGTGACTTGTAGTTGGCCTTTATTATATCATTGCTCTTAGAGAATTTGTATATAGAGATAGTTTCAGTAAAGGTTAGTCTAAACGTGGCGTGCACAGAGATTTGGGGTAGGGTCAGCAGATTATGTTTGAAAAAAATAATACAAAATTTCATCATTTCCTCTTCTTAAACCTTGATAATAATGAGGTCTTTCGCAAGTATTCATTTAAATGAAACTAATGTTTTCGGATTACTACGCGTCATTTATAATTATTATGCAGACGAGATGTCACGATCACGGTAGCTGCTAAGTAATCGAAATGTCGGAAGTAAGTACCTAAACCGGAAATATTAGTTTCATTTAAACATTGATAATATCCGCGCATAATGTATAAATGAATGTAATGAATCATCTCTCAATTACCTCTGAGCCACGAAAGTACCTTAAAACGATTACGATCTGTTTATCACCGCTTTATAAAAGTTATTTAAATCGGAATATTCAATGGAGATCCAAACATTCTGCATACAACACGAGATTTGTAGATCGTCCTTGAAATTTTTTGTATGGAAAATAAGCACCGAGTAGTTGTGCCTACAGCCGCTTTCTGCATAGCGGCGCTAGCAGTTAGCAGCGGCCGATCGAAAATGTTTCGTTTTTACATTGATAGATGGCAGTTTTAACAAATCGTAAATCAAATGTCATTTTAAATGTCTGTAAACATTTGTATTTCGTAGTGTATAATTAAAAGTAAGAATTAAATAATATAGGTTTAGTTGTTACATGGGTAGGGAATGCAGTGTTTATCTATGGTGTGCACGCCACTTGTCTATATACATATAAACCACTTTATTAAAAATATTTTCTTTGCAATTTTTGTATATTTTTGGAAGTGTGTTTATGTTGGCGGTTTTTTTTCTAAACCGCTGTACCGATTTTGACGCGACTTTCACTGGCAGATAGTCGCTATTATAATAAGGATTTGGACTAGTTATACTTTAATTTTTTTTTCTTTTATAAAAAAATTATAATTAAATGCAGAGAAAGGTTTAGCAAAATGTTATTATGTGATAGAAGTCTTAATGGGTACTTACTCGCACCATATTCGCGAGTCTCTTGGCCTTGATCCTTCCCCTCGTCCTTACGAGTGTGGTTGCAGCTGCCAGGTGTGCCTTGAGAGCTGTCAGCTCGCGAACTGCTGGAGCCCAGCCTGGATCCAGCTGCATCGCTGTGCGGAACATCTCCAGAGCTTCGTTGTACTGCTCTTCATATTTCAACGCCTGTTAGATTTATTGTGATATTGCCAAACGTTACGATATAGGGAGTATACTTTGTTTCGCTTAAAGATATAAAAGAAATACATTTTTATATTTTGCATTTTGTAATAAATAAACAGTAATAAAATAATGTATTCGAGTTATATATAAATGAAATAAAAAAAATTGGAAAGGTGCAACGGTGTTGCCTTCACCTAAAATAAAACGTCGCAAATAAAATCCGCCTAAAGGGAGAATATTTGTTTATTGTTCTATTGAGATTTTCCACCTCAAGGATGTTTGGGGCAACATTTTTTGTGTGCGTAACATAAGTTCGTTGTAAATAGACCTTTAGCCTTTGGGTAAACCATCGTAAATAAAGCCAATATTTTCGGATGAGAGCTAATCTCGTCTGCCCGTGATCACGGTTGCTGCAAAGTAACCGAAAAGTCGGGAGTATGTAGTTTTTAAAATAATAAAATAACGCGTTCATCATCAGTCTATCGGAGCCCACTGCCGAGCAAAGGCCTCTTCTGACATGGAGAAGGTTAGAGCATTAATCACCACGCTTGCTAAAAACGGGTTGGCGATTTCAATATTATAATTTGAAATTATAAGACCAGGTTTCCTCACGATGTTTTCCTTCACCGTCCGTCAGTTGTGTCTTAATACTCTTAGAAAGTACATAAGACTCGGAAAAGATCACTTTGGTACTTGCTAGTTTTCGAACCCGCCCTCACGTATGAGAGGAGGGCCTTTAACCTCCAGGCCACCACGACTTCGCGCATAATTCGCAAATAACGCGTTGTAATCAGAAAAATATTAGTTTTATCCCAATGAAAACTTTTGAAAGTCTTAGATCTCGTTAAGACATCGTATATTAAGGTTCGACGCTATGCACAAGATAGATGACAATTGAGGCAAAAAGTCACGGAAATATCTTTCGGTATCCAAAAACACAACCGCCATGATACCCAAGTGTTTCTGAGTAAAGATGGCCGAAGTATTTCTAAGTCGTCTAAGTGACTATTCCAACATTTGTCACATAATCTGTACAGCGGTTTAATATTCACAGGACTTAAGGGATAAAATGTCACAGTCAGAGTTATATTATGGCATCCTTTTCAAACTAGTTTAAAATCCTACAATACTATTACAAATTTCATCATAACATTGTTTGTGGGTTGCGTTTGTTAAAAATATAGGACAGAATTTTCTTTCCAGGATATTTTTTTGAGATACAGATGAGATCTTTTTTGTCCTTATAAGACAGAACTCTTGCATTATTTCTCATGTTGCTGCTATACACGGGTGATGGGAGACACTTATGGCACACACAAAAAAGGAGTTTTACTATTCCGAGTCATAAACATTTTTATCAGAGTATTTTTTTTTAAGTATTAACATTTGCCTCTTGTGTATAAATTTGTTAAAAGTACTGTAATATGGAATACTTACCACACCCTTGTTGTAATATAAATCTGGTTGACCCCTAGCTATTGGATCCGACCAGGCCTGTTTGTAAGCACTCATACATAGTTTCAACGTAGCCGGATCTTGTTTGACCATGAAGAACTGACATAAATAAGCATTGCCGAGAACTGTCCACGATATACCATCCTTTGTATCTTGAGCTACGGCCTCCTTGGCCATAACTACACTGGCTAAGATCGCAGATTTCGCTTCACTGGCGCTACCAGTGTTTTCTTGACGTAGTATTATTGAAAGGCATCGCAGTGCCACGCGATTACGTTCCTATAAATATAATGTATTGTGGTATATCATTAAAACAATAATTCATTAAGGGATCGTTCAACTAATTTACCTAGTATAATAGCAGAAGTTCACTCCATATTGTATACATAAGCTAGGACCATATAAAATAAATTAAAATATAGCTTACATGTTTAAGAGCACCTTCAAAACTATTTTTAGCTTCCTTAACATTCATATTCTTCAGATAGCATTCGCCGAGTTCATTCCAGGCACTAACTAAATTGGGGTTTAGTTTCACCGCCTTGCTTAAGCATTGGGCAGCTTGAGGATCATAGACGGAGCTAATGTTGTAGCATCTACCCTTCAAGTATAGGAATTCTGCTCGGTGAGAAAATGGTATTTGTGTGTCAACTGTAATTTACAAAGGTTACTTGTAATATAGAATGATAACCACCTATGTCACGTTATTTATATCATACCATCAATATTTTCAAATTTCTCGACTAACTTCTGTTTTTTCTCTTCAACACATTTGTTTTTCTCTGATGCCATTTCAAAAGGATGATTTTCAAAGAAAAGATCCCTAAAGGAATATAGGTCTCGCAAATCTTGCTACAAATAAAATTTGAATATTAATATTTTCATTCAGTAATATGGATTGGGAACTGAATATTTATAACGGAGGAAAAATATTTTATAAAGAATGCACCTATTTGAAATTTTTAAAAAAATGAACGTTTTAGAAGCCAATATGATGAAATCATAATTAAATTTTAAGTAATTATTAATTGTTTATACGAAAAGGTAATGGAACATTATCAGCCCTAAATGTATTTAAAAAAAATAAAAAAGTATTCGCAACACTTACAGATAAATTCAAAAGAAGCTCTGATGCATCTTCCAGCAATTCCGCTGGTTCTTCAGCATCGTTCGACATTTTTATTTGTCCTAAAAGCCGATTATTAATTAAACAGGCTTATTTTCAATTTACTTTGTACACAAAAACATTTTCATCTCATTTAGACTTTCAGCCTTTAACCTCGTTGAAAATGTCAATGCCAAAGTCAACTGTCATTTGGTTATTTAGCAGAAATTTTAAATGAAAAATTAATTCAGCGGGCACGGCTTAAGTTTATCCTATAAAGCCATATTATAAAACATTAAGCATTAGGTAGTTGTACCCTAAAATAATATTACTTTTATTACGATTTAAACAATTTGTTAAAATTTTATATAATATTACTTATGTTCCTCTTTTACTTTATAACTAAATAGCATTTAGTAAAATAATGTTTAAAGACGACTTATAATAAGAAATCCCGAATTAAAATTCATGACAAATGACATAATATAATAAGAATTGACAAACAAACCCCATCAAAACTCAAGTTCAAGTTCTGTCAAGCAAACAATTAATCGCTAGAAATTACGAAATTTTACGTAGGTAGTTATCAAAACAATTTATAAAACAAATCGCATTAAAGATTAACAATGAAAACTGGACTTCTTTATGGAATCGTTGCAAACTCAAAAACTCGGATGCGTTGTGTATTTTGTGGGGTTTATATACCGAAGGCCACGAAATGCATCGAAGAGCACACAAATGGCACGAAACATAAAGAGAATATAGAACAAATGGCTGAGAATGGGATAAGTTTCAACCATTACGATGATCAGTTGTACTGCAAGCCATGTAACATTAATTTGGGGGAAGAAGAGTCAGTACCATCACATCTTGAATGCGACACCCACGCAAATTGGATGGCCGCTATGGACGACTTGATAGAAGGTGAGTTCATCAATGTAGATGCTTATCTGGCTGGCGAGAGCGAAGACGTCTATTGCGAGGTCTGTAATTGCAAGATCACTTGTGTGCTCAGTAATATTGAAGAACATGTAAATGATATACTCCACCGCAGCAACGTAGCTGAGAAACTCAAACCATCAAATGGCATATTTCCCACCGAGAAAGACGATGAACTGTGGTGCAAGGTATGCAACCAGCCCATAGAGAATACAGCAAGAAGCCTACTCTCGCACATTGATGATAACTTTGTTCACGTCATGTGGCTCATGGAGATGCAGGATCTTATCGAAACCCATGAAATATCAGTACAAGATTATCTTAAATGTAAAGAGGAGAAAAATGCATATTGCAACAGATGCCAGGTTGAGATCCCTTGCAATATCCAAAGCATCAAAGATCACATTGCAAATGGTGAACATTGAATTAAATTCATTAGTTTATTAATTTAAATTTTAACCCCATTATGTTGTAGTTATTTATTTATAGATAGACGAATTGAAATCACAATTTTTATTTAATTTTTAATCCAATATGAAATCAATTAATATAGTGCACTGGTGTGTTATAAAATACAAAGATTAACAAGTTATTAGTCTTTTCATGGTGATTCATTTAAGAAAAATATTGCACATCAAAGCTATTGTATGAGATGGATTGATTTAATTACAGTTGTTTTGATTTGTACATTCCCCTGTAGTTGTACCATTTTGTGTTCTATTATTTATAAATAGTATGTTTAATCTGTGGATATTAGTAGTGCTATCCATATATATATTTTTTTAATTAAAAAAAAAGACATGATTTTCCTGTATACTGTATTATATATAAATGTATTAAAAATAGATCTGATTTATTCTATTTAGAATTTAAAAGATATTTTTTAACACTGGTTGTTTACAATGCTACAAAAAAAAAAATGTGTTTATCTCGCTCTTGTAAACTGTTATGGCTTGTATACTGTAAATACAAAAAAAAGTTAAATCTTCAAATTCTATGTATTGAAATGTTTATAAAAGCATGCTATAAAATTATATATTTAAATGAAGCTGTTTCTCATAGCTAATATATATATATATAGAACCTGCAAAAAAATCTATTATTGACTAGCAACATAACATTTCAAATGTGTATAATATAGATAGTGAAATCTGTTTTTTTTTTTTGCAGGTTTTATGACTTACAATTAAAACTGTAGTTATTGGAATTGTTCAGAGAATTACATTACCAAATAAATAATATTTAAAGCTTCTTTTTTTTATTTCTAATCCATATAACGTTAAAAATATCATAACAAGCTAGAAAAATATCAGAATATATTTAATAATTAATTTAAGTCGTTTATGTGATATATTTTCATTGTTGCCAACATATGTTACTCTGTTGCTGGTTGCCCCCCTCTATTGCGTTGTAAACTGTTGCCAGTTACAATATTACTGGTCACATTGTTGCAAGTCAAGATGTTGCCAATTATACTGATGCTAGTTCAAATTGCCGACTGCTTTCTATTGTGACTAGCAAATCATTTTTCTATCAGTATAGTATCAAAGTATGAAATGATAAGTTGTTCATACATTTTAGAAAGCCACAATGATTTTTTTGACAACCTTATCAGAAATCGAAGGGATAATCATTTTCATCTTCTTCTTGGATGACAGCCAATTGTCCAGAGGATTGTCTTGGTTGGGAGACGTCTGAAGAATGAGTGTTGCTAGTGGTTGTTATAGACTCAGACTGTTTTGGCTCTCCTTGACGACTTCGAATCCTTTCTTCATCCAAACTTATCACGTGTATCAAATCGTTCGCACAGCAATCTATATTAGCGACAGCTTTACCTAGTTTGTTCTGTAGTGTACTGAAATTGAATAAAATGTGTATTTGTAGTTAGATCGACAGACGTCGGTTCTGTTTAAAGTTCTAAACAACATATTTCTGTAAATTTCTTACACAATTCTATCAATATTATTTCTCAAATCTTTTAAAGTCTTCCTTAATTTAACTTGTTCCTCCCTCAATGTTCTGTTGACGTCGTCTTTGGTCAATTCTCCTGTGGGTCTGTGTGAGCGATTAGCTAACCTTGATTCAACTAACTTTTTCTGATTCATCGTTTCTATGATCGCCATTTCCGTGCATGTGAGTTCTTCTTGCAAGGAATCGTAATCTCTTGCGGCCTTTACCAGGAATGAAATAATTATACAATATTATATATGCATATATATATATATGGCCGTTTCGTTGATTATGAGTTTTTTTTTTGGCTACCATTAATCGTACTTGATACCTCTTCTCTCTGCCAATTGAGGTCTTGAAGTTTAATTTTATTAGTGTGCAGCCTTCTTCTCAGAATGGCGTCGACTTTTAAAGAAAACGCTTGAGCCGATATAGACAATTTCATTCTGGCTGCCCGAACCTAAAACATTACACAATTGTTCTAACATTCTAAAACTAATAAATGTTTATTACTAACTTCTTATTCCATTCCTTTGGCCACACATTTTACTTATTTTATATCGATAATGGTTACCTGTTTTCTAGTAACTACAGCATTGCAAAGCGCTTTTAATCCTGACCTTTTTAGACGGGAACATCTTTTTTCCCATTGCTTTATCGGCGATCCTCTGTATTAAATAACATAATGAGCGAATTAAATTTTTCTGTTAAGGAAACAAATTATATTATTATTGGCTAATGATGATTAATTTCTTTACCGTTTCTTATTTTGATTAGAGGCAGGTATACCGTCAGTAAAAAAATTGTTAAGACTCGATTCTTCTATCCTCAACGCTTGTTTTTTATTGCTTATATCTCTATCTATTATTATCTTTATACGTTCGATCCCAGATGTCTTTTTATACAACTCCTCAATTAGATTTTCAAAATATTTTTTCTGATCACGAAGATATTCGTATTCCTAAGCGTGTATTTAATTACTTAGTATTAAATCAAGAGTTTGTCGTATTTAGAAAAGCCATGGCAAATACTTTTAAAAATTCGACTTTTCTTAGATAAAAAAATATAGCTATAGAATAAAATGTATTCACTTGAATTATTGAGTCTTCAACATCATCAGTCAAAGGACATAGCGCTCCTCTTTGAGATCCATCGTTTGAGTTTTCCTTAATTTCTTTTTGTACTCGATCGACAACTACCCTCAGTGCGTTATGTTCGTATTTTAAAGCGTCAATCGCTTCTTGCAGCCGTTTTGATAGATCTTCTAGTACCCACTGCCACGACGCTATATCGGATATTCTAAAAACAAGAATAAACTGTTGTATTACCATATATAATAGTTATCAGTTTTTCACTCATGAAACTTGTGGTAAAGATACTGATATTTTATTTATGTGTTTAAGGTGTATTAATGAGGGCGAAGTGAGGCTGTCGAAAAGTTATCACATTATATTTTTCCTTTTTTATTAAGATTTAAATTAATACTAATAGTATTTGCCTACGAATACTGATCGAGATAAAAAAAAAACAAACATACAAAGAAATCTTTCTAAAACATTGAATTATTGAATATTATGCTGGTGTTTTCAAAATAAGGTATCTACTAAAAGTATTAATATAAAGAATTAAACTACATTTAAAAACTGACCGATCCTTCACACATTTTTTATATTGGTAGTCATTCGATTCGCGCTCTAAGTCAGTAATCATCACCAGTTCCTGGTTTCCAGTTAACTGCTCCACCACTTTCTCACTGAGCTCATCACTAATTGCTCTCAACTTGTCTATCCCCCTCGTGGCACCCAAACAAACATCTTCACAAAACATATTTTTTTTTAAATATAAATGTGTAACCACAAACTTTTTTATTTCAAAAATAAATGTCACAACGATTTTGGTTTGTATAACCTTATGTCAATTTTATTTTTAATATATAAAAGGTTTATTGTGTTTTATAAATCGTTCATTTTTTCGTGCCAGAATACATAAACCTTGATTTACGGCGATTTATTCGTACTGATGGTACAAATGGATAGTTTAATAAATAACTCTTAAAGGTTCGTCAAAAAATATATAGGACACCTTAGATGGTATGGTAACCTCATGTATTGTATCTTACTATTCAATTTATAAAAAACAAATCTCATTTCGTTACGAAAATACATTTTTTTTTATGTCAAAGCTGGGAAACAAGGCAGCCGTTTGGCTGACTTAATGGAAGTTAGTCACGGTTTCCCATGGACATCTGCAATATAAGATGTTGTGGATGCGTTGCCAGCCTTGGTTGTTGAGGAAAAAGGAAAAGGTGGGGATGAGGAAATGGCAGGAAAGGGTGGAAACAGGGAAAAGGCAACCGGCTCTCTCGCTCATCGGACGAAATGCAGCCTTGAAAGACTTCTTCACGATCTTCTGTGAGAAGGTGGTACTTCCCCGGTCGAGCCAGTCCATGGTTGGGATGTAGTAACTTGACCAAAACCACGCTCTACCACCATTCTTGTACATACCCAAAAAGGCAATTTTTTTTTAATTACTTCAACAATTGTAGTTAGTTTTATGAGAAAGAAACAAAAGATTCAATTTTTCTTCCCACGTAATATATATGAAGGTATTTTGTTGCGGTAAAATTTCTTTTTGCTTCATTACATTAAATAAGAATAAAATTAAAAATAATAATATACTGAAGGATCATCAGGTCTGCTTTCGATCTATGAGGGTTAAAAGAAACTACTTAAATATTTTTGACAATATTTATTTTGTGCTGTATGCTTACTCCAAGTGTTCATCGTCAGACTACATACAGATAGTTGACAGTCTTGGATTCGTAAAACTTCGCACATTGTTGTATTAATTAAGGTTATTCAATGAGAAACGCGCAACGTTTCGTATGTAGTCTGACAATGATAACATAGACTAAGCGTCTTTGACTCCTCGAGCAAGAATCTCTGGAGCTTTCATAACAAAATTATATTTTCTGATTGTTTGAAAAATAACATTTTCTCGTACTAAAACGTTTCTATATCAATGAGTATAATTCTACAAATTCTATAAATACTAGAGTTTGTGAAGATGTGGGTTCGTTTGTTACTCTATCACTCAAAAACTAATAAATTGATTTCTATGAAAACTCACAATAATATAGCTTATGTATAGGAGTAATAATTTATTGCGGAAATCCATGTTGTCCTTGCGGCATTAAAGCGTCACAATTGATGCATGTCGCTGACCATTGCTTAAAATTGACATACAAATCAACTGTTACAACAGCAACACGTTGTATTTCTTTGAGAGTGCAAATATAGCACGCGGACAAACTCACGTGCAAAAACTAGTAATTATATAATCGATTTTATTATAAATTCATATTCTATGAGTTGAAACAATTGTATTGTAATAATAAACACAAATAAACATAAAAAAATAAATTTCAATTATATTATAATATAAATAATATTTGTAAGTAACAGCTTTCAGTATTTCACAATCTCACTATGCTTTTGTTTGGTTGAAATCCAATAACATCAGTGGAATTTGGATTACAATTAAGGAGCATTTTACAACAAAATTACATGATGAATCGATTGTTAATCCCTTAAAAAGATAGTATTTTTAAACATCCATTTCACACAAACGATTATATGTCCTCTTAAACTTAGTTTAGAGTTTAGTTTTGATTGTATATATCTTTTAAAGTGTTGTGGATCGGTTTTAATATCACAAAATAAACTATTTCAGCCACACTTATTATACTAAATCCAAGGAAGAGGCTTAGCAGTCCACCAATGGCACCTGAAAAATACATTTAAGTTCCCGATAAAAGTACTGTTATAAGCTCTTTATACTTATAGTTAAAATATATATACTTTTCCACCGTTCAGCTTAAGTGAGGGTTCGACAGTTCAATATTCAGAGCCACTGACACTCTATGTTCCGATAGAATTAGGTGTGATTCATGTTTGTTTTAAATAAATTTTTGATTTCGATTCATTAGAATTATTTTATTAATAAGTTTCACTTATGTTTGTCAAGATAAAATACTTATATGTGATTAAAAGTACTTCTCATGGACGTCATATACATAAATTAAAGTGTACGTGAAAAGCTGATGCACAAAGTGAATATTTTTTTAAGAATAAGTTAGTGATGCATACATTTGATATAGAAACTTTAAGGTAGATTCGTCCACTGAGCGTCGCACACGCTCTCATGTAAGTGACTAGGAATCCTAGTCTCAAGGAATCGTATATTAACGTTTGTCAATTAGTAACGTGAAACATAAACAAAATTAAAATTTTTGCCGCTCTACGATTCAGTGAAATTACAAAATATAAAATACACATTTAATACGGGACCCACATTTAATTAATTACATAGAGCGTTAGAAATAAGTCTTGCAACTTTTTATTAAGTAACGATAATAACTTTCGGTTGATTTAACAGCCGTCAGTCAAACTGTAGCAAAAATTAAAAAAAAACATTTTACCAGCGAAATAGAAATCATCGTATTGAGCGTGACGGTGTTGACCTAAAAACATGTCCGTGTAGAAATGGATGTTGATGCTCGTTCGCTCTCCTCTGCAATTAAATAAAATACACACACACATATATATATATATATATATATATATATACACATACGCATGTATATAACAAACGTTAATAGAGTAGAATAACTAGGATGTATCCTAGCAGATTGTAATCTGCTTTGACAAAAGATAAGTGTGAGAGTTTTTTTTCATTCTCTAAGTTTTACTACTTTCGACTTGTCAGTAGCTGTTAGCCCTATTGGCTTTTACAGCGTCACCAGAAGGGGTATGTGTAAGTCCAAGATACATTTGTTTGGTATTTAAAGTTGGAAAAGGGTTCTGAACATAAAAAATTTCTATAACAACCAAATAGACGGGTGCAAATGTTGATTACCCCTGACAAAAAAACCTTATTCTAATAAGACTTAAAGACCCCGATTTCTCCAAAAAAAAATAAGCGTTTTAACTTCACCATGATATAAAAAATACATATCAAAATGTTAGTCAACTCACTTAAAAATACCCCAATGGTACTTATGGTGGGTATCTTTCATGAGATCAGAATAATAGACCTGGGTGGAATAAAGTACGTCATTACAAGCTGGATAGCATGATGTTGCTGTCTCATGAGTATTACGCTGCTCCTCGCTGTCAGCATAGTACGCGAAGATCAGTTGTTCGCCAACTTTCGCTACAAATAACAATTCATTTGCTACCCTCGTTTCACAGGTTGGACTATTTTTTTTGTCATGGTTGATTACCTTTGACATCGGAAACACATTTATAATCTTCTCTTGTTGAACATATTCTGTCCGAAATATGTTTTCCTGGTAGAAAAAAAATTGTAAACTCTCCAAAATCCAAAAATAAATCTTCAAAACATTTATAGTCATTAACTTACTTGGCCAATGGAACAGAACGCAATTGCATTGTTTAATAGTTTTCTTGATTCTCAAATCTAATTTGCAATTTGTGTCCGTGTAGAATTTGTAATATTTGAGTTCTCTTTCATTTTGGAAGAAACATTGTCTTTGTTCTGGTGAGAGTGCTCTTAAGGAATTATCAGTTTTGTAGGTGATTGCCGAAACCTCAACTGTGGTCATTTTATCCATGGGTAGCCGAAGAATTGTACTCTTGTAGACGTGTTCCGCTGGTGATCCTATCAAAACCTGTATTTAAAATAACTGATTTAGGGCTTGATGAAGACTAGTTATCGAAATAAAAGGCAACCTATATATTATTCTAATTTAAATATAACAAAATTTATATCAAACCGATGTTGTTTTTGCTTATTAGTTTAAAAACACACATATACAAGAATTTTTGCATTTTAATATGAGCGAGCCTGATAAACCATATCACGTTGGAAAATACACATTGTTTAGAAGTCCTTCGATTAACAAAATGGCGGTAGGAAATGGATGAATTCAGCTGAGATAATATTTCTCTAGTGTGGGTTAGCATTGATAATAATTATTGGTATTTGTTATAAACATTCTGTATATAGTTTAATATTTAATCAGCTGTGTACAAGTATATTATAATTAATTTTAATATTATTCTCGTACTACGGCCCTAGAACAGATTTAAACTTTATAACACGGAATAAAGATAATGACGACAGATCTGGTAACGATCTTTTTGCCTTAATTTATATATAATGATGAATTTAATAAATAAAAACGTTGACAGTAGCAAAATATTCCACGATTCCAGTGCGAATGAAGCCATAGCATAAAAAAATGATTAATGCAATATATTTATGTGTATGTTTTTGCTCACATTGAAGCCGATGTTATTTCCATCGCATTCAAATTGATGTTCACTCGTATTTAGATAGAGTTCAATATCCAAACCGTTAACTTCACCGGAGGCCATGACTCTGTATGGGAGCATGCCAGGTTTTGGTGGAAAAACTTTAGGATATCCACCATCTAAATCCCATTCCAGGGGAGATGTTGTTATAAATTTCGAAAACGAGTGTTGCCACTCTAATGTTCTGTTTGTCCTGTAGGGAATCATTTAAAATATAACATATAGATTTAAATCTGGTCGGTAGAAAAATATATTTTTTTAAAATAAGACGTGTTTTTTGCATCCTGCTGGTTCAACTAAAATGAAACATGAAATCATTTAGGCCGGTACGTTTAAGCAAGTAACAACATGTTTTATACGTGTGTTTAAAATCTTAGTGCAAATTTCCAACTCACATTCCATTTAACGGCAGGCCATTGAATGTGTAACAAAGACCATAGTCCGTGAAGATAGGTTTCAGCAATTTTTCACAACAGTCTATTTTCAATGTTTCAATCTCATATTCTGACCGCCAGTGACATACTTTCACGATTTCCGTGCAAGTCGGAGAAGCCTAAAAATGATTGATTTGAAAACTACACTATAAAACTATATTTATTTAGAATAAGTAAATAATGGCTAGCCCATAGAATAAAAGTAGTCTCAGATTTTGCTTTAACATATATATTACCTTTATGATGAAGTCTTGCAGTTTAATGTTTTCTGCTACTGTCAAGGGTCGGTTTAACTCGAATTTTGATTCCGGATTCATTTGTGGACAAACTAAGGAAGCGAAGAAACGTTCAGTACTGTAACAAAGTATGTTTTGATTTAATATGATTTTCAATACATTTTATGTAGTACTGTAAAAATATAATAATTATATCCTAACAGTACGTTAGTTAACAAGTATTTCTAAACAGCCGAACACAGAACTAAATATAAATACAGATTAGTATCTAAAATAAAATAAAAGCTCACTTTTTCAAGTTAGTTACGTTAGCATACGAAGATTTCATGTGTAAATGTGGGCACAGTACTACACTAGGGAAGGGAACGGCCCAAATTGGTGTTGGCAACGAGTCGATGACGTTGACGAACGGCGTGGAGGTCCACTTGGAGACCAGTTGGATGATATTCATCGCGCAGATACTGATACTGAGAACCATAATAATGATCCAAGTGACACGCTCCTTGAAGCTAAATGAGGGCTCGAAGATATATCTGAAATGATTCTCAAATACCTTCAGGACACAAATTAATTAAATATGTGGCCGTAGTAGGAGTAAATATGAATTCGACAGTAAGATATTTGGTTTGTTTCTTTGTTTTTATTATATATTAAGGATTAAAAAAGAGGATATTTGAACATAAAAAGTAATTTTCAATAAGGTAAATCTAAAGAAATGAATGGAAGGAAAATAAATTAAAAATATTAAGGCAACAATTTATCAAATCTATTTGAATCTATAGTCGTGGTGGCCTGGAGGTTAAAGGCCCGCCTCTCATACGTGAGGGCGCGGGTTCGAAACTTGGCAAGTACCAATGTGATCTTTTCCGAGTCATATGTACTTTCTAAGACTATTTAGACACCACTGACGGACGCTGAAGGAAAACATCGTGAGGAAACCTGGTCTTATAAATTCAAATTAGAAGATTGAAATCGCCAATCCGCTTTGAGCAAGCGTGGTGATTAATGCTCTAACCTTCGCCAAGCGAGAAGTGGCCTTTGCTTAGCAGTGGGCTCCGATAGGCTGATGATGATATGAAAAAAACGTCTTCGTTCCGATAATCACTTAATTTTATACATTTAGTGGGCATTCAAACAATAGATCAGCGCTTCACCAACACGCTATGTTTACAAGAATGTTAGGTAACATTAGACAAATAAGTTAGTTTGTTATTGAAATGTATTTAATTACAGAATAACGTAACCGTCCTAACCAATAATACTAGCTGCCTAACCCGGCTTTGCTCGTGTTTAATTAAGAAAAAATTAAATCCTCCTTTATAGTTCAATGAGCTAAGGAAGAGGACTGATTATTATATACTTTGATACTCTCAATCAATCTATTAAATAAATATGCATTACAAATGTGTTCCGAACTTCCTACCTATAAACATGGTGATCATAAATTAATTGATACTAGAAAACAGAAGAGTCATAGAGCTGAGGTAATTGAGAATTTGTCGCAATAAATTTTCATTTGGGTATATAGAGAAACCAAAGGCCAAGGCGTTTGATACTGAATTAGGAGGTAAAACATTGTTATCTAACTTGTATATTAGATGAAACGTTATGTAATCTTTGACGCATAAAACCAGATAACGCTCCCTTAACTTTCTTAATCATTCAAACTTACTTGACTCCGTGTAGAGAGCCCTCATAAAGGAATTGTTTAAATCCTTTCAACACTTGTCCCAGCCACAGTTTCACGAACAATGTACAACCAACGCTTTCTCTTCTATTGATATTTTTCGTTTTGAGTACCTCAGGACTGATATACTTGTAGTCCTTTACGTAAAAATCTCCATAGTACTGATTGTTTCCGATTACGTCCCTCTTGTTTTTAGATCTGAACTTAAAATTTTCCATTTTCATACAAAGTCTGAAAGCATCTTTTTCTCTATGTTTCAGCGTTTAAATTGTGTTCGTAAGCAGCGTCTATGGCAAAACTAAGTATGCACTTTCACTAATTGTTGGCGATGCAACCCTATTTATTGATGCTCTTGTAATTAGTAGATGTCGAAGTTTATTGCACACGTTTTTAAAAGTTGTAATATCTTTAATTAGAGAAGACTTGTTATCATTGGATAGTCACAATAGAGGGTTATTTATTTAAATAAGAAATTAACTTAGAAAAGACATAGGATTTCAAATTCACACTCATTTTTTGAAAAGATTTGATTTTTTTAGGCAACAGTATCTGTAAAGTGGAGTCTTTGGTCCTAGTTTCCTTCTTCTTTCTTCCTAAGAATTTCGGGTTATATAGAGCGAAAACCAGGTCGAAGCCTACTGAACTATATTTTTTCATTTGTTGTGTCATTTCCGGGACTATGGAAATATTCACTTTGACTTTGTTACAATTTTTCATCTAGAGATTTTGGGACAGACATAATACGAAGTAAATATTACACGGCTTCTGGAATGATAAGATCAGTTTTGTGGTAACTGCAAATTGCACTTAACTGTATTGGTGCAATTAAATAGATAGCAATTAGTTCCTTAATAAAATGCTATAAGGTAAAAAGGGTTGTTAAATATAACTTTTATTTTAACTAAACCACGAGCTGTGTTATGCGCAGGTCCTTGTTCTGGTAGCGTACATTCATTCTTGGAATACTGAACAATAAGGAAATCTGCCTGCCTATAAATTACTTCCGGTTTATAGATGTTTTTGATCAACAAATATTTATCCATCCAACCTTAGCCATTTATAATTTACGCTAAAAGATGATAGTAAGAGAAGGATAATAGAAAGACTTATGTTGTTTTAGATTTCTAATATATTAGAACATATTATATATTTTTAACATATTGATTATGATATGAGTTTAGTCTTAGACTATATCTTTGTCTTTACCTGACAGTCACAAAGACGTCTCACAAAAAGACGGGAAGGAAATACATCAAAATAATTTAACACTAATTAATTTATCCTTACGTGCAGAAAAATACAGATTTTTTGCTGTTTTAACTTAATTAATAATCTAGTAAAAGATATGACGTAAACAAAAGTAGGGAAATTTACGAATAGAATCACACATGTATGGGTCGTTTTTAGGTATTCTAAGGACAGTGAGATCTAAGATTTTCGCGAGTATTCATTTAAATGAAACTAGTATTATTCGAATTTACTACGCGGATTTTATTATTTAAAAACTACATAATCCCGACGTTTCGGTTACTTTGCAGCAACCGTGAACACGGGCAGACGAGGTGCTGCAAAGTAACCGAAACGTCGGGATTATGTTGTTTTTAAATAATAAAATCCGCGTAGTAAATCCGAATAATACTAGTTTCATTTCAATTCTAAGGATAGGTTTCAAATGTTAACCTAATGCCTCAATATAGGTTTTGTTTTCACCATACTTACCCATACGTCATTGGAGACTTTCTGTACACATTAACGAAAATAATTAGAGTCGAAATCGCACTGTGAACGCCACGTTACGTAATTTCTAAACGATTTAAAATAATATTAGTATTATAAACATATATTTCTCTTTATTTTAATTTAATTTTTTTATCTTATCCAATTCATCCTATATTTTTTGCTTCAAGTATCAAAACCATTCAACTCGTTGTCCGAAGCCATAAAAAATAGCACGGTGTCGAATTACAGGACCAAAGGCTTAACAAAGAGGATTTTAAATAGTTGTATTTTATAAAAATATTTTATTTCATAAACAGAAACATAAATATTATTTTATATAAGTAAAAAAATCTGTTTTATAAGTCTAAAATATTTAAAATATAAACTATTTATAAGATTTATGTTTCTTGTAGAATCTCCTCATTTAAAAAGGTCAATAAAAATGATGTCGATCTTTCGAGTCCTTAACGAATTAAAAATTACTATAATGTTGTAAATTCTCTCATAGTTTTGTATTCGTGTCACAAAAAAATAATAATTACTTACGAATTTTCCAAGTACTTTTTAATCACTAAAGTTTTTTTTACTCAAATACTTTTGGGATTATCTAAAAAACTCATTTTAGACTAAAATTAATTACAAACATATAACAGCCGTGATGAGATTATATGAATTGTAAGTGAAATTTTAATTCGCTGAAATAAATTTCGACGAAACAAATTATGCAAAATTGAAATACAATTTAAAAATTTTGTTTAGAGAAAGATTAGAAAATTAGATAGACGTGGAAGGTAAAAAATGTACTTTCATATAGGTAATACATATAAAAAATTTATTTATGGAAAAGCGGTTTTTTGGAACGCAATAAAATCTCTTGTGATGTCACATGTTTAGTTCAGGTCGGTGTAGAATTTTTGAATTTCAATCAATAAATAAATTAAAATTTTGTTTAAACAGCCAAAGTCAAATACGTTTTATATAAAACTAAGCTTCCCTGGTTTTAAACTAACAACATTCCAACCACACATTTCATACGATAATATTTTTACTAGTAAATTTAACGACATTTACAAGCTGTTACAGATAGTTCTTTGTTTAAAGGTCACTGTGGTCAGTACGTTTGATAACGAAATTGTATCTACTATAATATAGCGTGAATCTTCATATAAGTATTAATAATAATAATGATTACAAATGTTTCAAAATAAGGAAGTTTACGATTGATGATTTAAAACAGAAGAGAAGCTTGTGACGTCACAGGACAACGCTCGCTGAATTTGTTCGTACTTTCTTGATATCTTTTAATTTTTACTAGATGATATAAATATAAAATATCTCAAATCAATAACCAAAAATATCAGCGATGTAAAATTCATATATGTATATTAAAAATGTACAAAGAAACTTCGAGCCTACGACTTCCGGAGTACTTCAACAATTCGATATAGTGAATAAATAATAATCTAGGATCTATATAATACGTATGATTTATAGGTCTTAAGAACAACTATGAATAGAATAGATTTAAAACTTATTATTAAAATTTATAAAGTTTTTTTGAGATATGAACACGTTTAGTATATCATTCTTAAAAGGTATCTTATACTTGTTGGACATGCCAATACCTGCCAGTACTTGAAGCGAAGTGTACTGTGACGTCAAACTGTGGTCACGTGACGTAATTTTAAAAAAACAAAATGGATTCTCCATATTTGCTGTGACATCTTAAGTAAGCGTATAATGTTTGAAACATATCACTTGATATCCAAATAATATTTTATGTTATTTAATCAAATTTATCAAAGGTCTCATTATTTTTGTTATTGTTGAATATTAAATTAGACATGTTTAATAAATTGAAGCGCCTTTATTCGTATGGTCACTCCACATATTTTTTTTAACTCAGAAATAAATAATGACGTCGCATAATTTTTTATAAATCAAATAATCGATAATAATATTTCATAGAAAAAACCTTTGATGATCAAAATAGGTTTGCAGCTTGATAAAAAAAAATACGTCGTTATTATAATATAATTAAATGATATTTGAATAAAATAAGCGATCATTATAAAACTAAATAAGTATTATGTAAAGTATCAAGATCTCACAGTCGCGCTATTTTCTAATATCATTAAACGAGCCACGATACCCATTGTTACGCGACTTCCTCCGTCGATACACGCCGAACTCATTTTATTAGCCATTAGCGCCAAAAAGCGAAATAAAAAGTATTAGATAGATTTTTAATATAATATAATCAAGTGTTATAATATTACTATTATTTACGTTTTAGATTCCATGATGTCACCGTTAGCTAAAGCCCTTTGCTGTATGATTTTTCTATCGCTGGTCTGTAAATGTGAGTATCCGTTTTCAAATATACAATTAAATCGTCCAAGCTTCCACGGATAATAACTGTTATCAACATCCTTATTATCTTTTTTCAAAATATCACTATCATAAAAAAATTAAAGATAAAATAGTGAACAAATATACGCAAACAAAACAACTTGATGTTTCTCGTAAGACAGAAATTAAGTATAGAAGAATGAGAAATAAGAATAGAAGTTTAAGTAAATGATGACTATTAAATGTCTATTCATATATTAAATTTATGGCCTTTATCTTTGCAAATTTCAAATGTAAAGTCCAGTGTAAACGAGAGGGAATATGAAATTTTTGTCCCCAAAAAAACACATGTTATTTTTTTGGTTACATCACTTTTATTGTTGTGAAATGTACCATTAATTTTGATCACCGTTCGTTCTTCGAGTGCCTAATCCGCAGGCTTTCATTCCAGCGTTCAGCATCCATTGCTATTACTGCAACAGTGCCAACAACACAGCCTGCTTGGATGTTAAGCAATATGATGATGAAGTGCGCTCGAGGATTATACCCATCGTTCACTGCGAGTCCGCCATACCGAGCCCGGTTGCTATGAATTTTTTCTGCAGAAAGATCGTTCAGACGAGTAAGGGAATAAATATATTCATAAACTAGTAAAAGCTGTACGTGTATATGTCGAACTTGATTTTTCGCAGAAGTATTTCTTGTTGTGTGAAGATTCTATAAGTTTGGCAAATGTGATTTTTTTTTATTATTTTACAACTATATTAATACGACGTTTCGTTTCCTTTACAGCGACCGTGATGACGGGCAGACGAGATGAAAGTGCCCGTTATCGCGGTTGCTGCAAAGAAACCGACAGGTCGGGATTATGTATATATAAAATAATGAAAAACGCGTTGCAATATAGGGAAGTTTTAGTGTCATATCATAGGCAAATGTGACTTTGCAGTATATCACACTTATCGCGAATCGGAGGTTCGTGTGACTCGCGGTTGCGGCTGGGTTCCTCATCACAAGGAGTGTTACAAGGACGACAACAGCGATCACCTGGGCACCGTCTGCCAATGCTTCCAAGACCTGTGCAACAGTGGCGACACCGTGGACCCTACCACCGCCACCACATTATTCATAGCCTTCTCTATTTGCTTGTATTTCTTGCGCTGAAATAAACAATGCATTCAACTTTATAGCATTTGTTTGCTAATACATATTTGTATAAGGTTTATAATACAGACGTAAAATTTCTTTATAAACTTTGTAAGACATGATATTGAAAACTATATTTGTATCAACTAACTAGCTTCGACGAGACCACATATTTTATAATGATCGGATCTATTTTGGAATGAATTCAAAAATAAAGAGATAAAAATATAATTCTGTACTTAATTCCACGTGTCAATAAAAGCAGGTCAGCGGGATGCATCATCTGTATCTGGATGTGGATGTGGGCGGTCAGGGAAAGCCCTTTTCAGGTCTCTCGCACACGCCGCTTTATTTGTGTACCGCTTATTTAATTAAGGTAAGGACTTGGCGCCGGTCACAGCGGATTATGATGCTTTTATATAAATAAACATTTATTAATACTTTAAATATGTATTTTAAACTTTTTAATGAATATTCAATCATGATATATCACATTAAATAATGATTTAATTATCTATAGCTCAGTACTCTGCTTATATAGTTTGTGTGAAAAAAATTTTTACTCGTGTATTTCTCAGTATCAGCTTATTTACTCTTTTTTTGAACTTGTGTATGGGATAATGGCAATTGACCATAAGGAAGGAAGGGAGTAGGAAACCTCGATTTAGAAAGCAATATTATTAGACTCAAATAAAGAGATATCTCAATTTGTATAGAAAATTAAGCTTTTCATAGTATTTAAAAAATCCTTCTCGACCATCAAACAGAACGCACCCTATAAATAACAAGGGATAAAAAAATACAGTAAAATATGCGTTCTATACAAAAATAACATTTCTATCTCTATTGACTCCAATTAAATACGGGAAATAAATATCATAAAATGTATGTTTTACACATTTTTTTAACTTTCTAAACGAGATATCTAAATAGAGAGAATTTATCAAGCACTAAAGCTAGTGCAAAATATTTGAAATAGTAAAAAAAATATATAATAATATAGTGATGTAATTTAACTAGTCTTTTTATATCATCTCATTTATTCATCCTCTTAAAAACTCTATTATGAAAGAAACGTTTTTAAAACACATGCTTATAAAAGACGAACTATTAAATATATTTTTCGTATTAACAAAAATATAAAATAATAGCCACGGCCGTCTCGGTCAAGTTGATATTATAAATAAAATTTCGCCAACAATCCAAGCACTGTACTCCAGCGACTAATAGCTAAGTTACGACGGGACTTAATTTGTTTTGAGCTACAGTTATTTGCTCAGCGCCCTCTGGCGGGCTTTATCTGAGTCGTCCTATTTAATACAACACAGAATTAGATTACCCAGAAACTAGTTGTCTTATAATTTCTCTCAAGCGTTCAATTTGCTACATTTAAACCGCGGCTTCGCTAGACAGAATTACAAATGGACCTGATTGTTATTTACGTTGTATAAAACAGTTTAGTTATTTTTACGTTATTGTACAACAAACATGCACATGTATAAGGTTTATGGATTTATAAATTCACTAACTTACATACATCGCTGACGTAATTTCGCTGTGGGTTAATGTAATTATTGACGGTGCATTAAAGCTAATGATGGGAGCGAGAGGTATAACAGCAAATCTCTCTACAACCTACTAAAAGACCTAACCTAGCCAGTCCGGAACTAACATTATTATATTCTTAGAACGTACTTAGAAGGCAGCCCTAGTAGGTTCGTTTCAAATTTTTTCACTGTTGAAACTCCTCTGCAACGCGATGGACCCGGCACCCGCACGGTGAATCCATGGAATGCTGAGAAGTTTCGTCTCATAATAAAACTAGTCTGTTATTGGAATACCACCTTAGGAGCTTAGGACAAGAAGAGCATTGGTATACCTTGTCTTACCTAGACCTTGTCCCATCTAAACCACTCCTAGACTTTTTTCCTTTATCCCTATTTATCCCTAGTTTTCACAGCAGAAATATAATTGAAGATCCAACATCAAATGTGAATTGTAAGAAATGATAATTTATGGTAAGATATATATTTGGTTCGTTTAAAAACAAGTATCATGTACCAATAGAGAAAATACATCACAATGAATTAATTGGTCATATTTTTAAATAGTACCCTAGAATTTAGAATGGGCTACGAAAATTCGTCAATATATAATTATAATTGACGATGTTTTTGTATGTATAAAATTTTTGTCTGTTCTTTCAATTTTTATGATATATTAATATTTATCTCAGTCTTTTAAAAATATCCCAGTAATATCATGTTTATTGCATATCAGCAATTCCATATCATCATCAGCCTATCGGAGGCCACTGCTGAGCAAAGGCTCATACAGAGAAGGTTAGAGAAATAATCACCACGGTTGCTCAAGACGGATTGGGGATTTCAAACTTATAATACAACATTTTAAGCCCAGGTTTCCTCACCTTCAATTAATGAAATTAAATATTGTAATAAATACATAGCTCATCATACGATGAACATATCAAAGATTATTTCATTGAATATGTGACAGCGAGCAGATCCTCGTGGAACCGAAACCAAGACCCTAGTTCCTTAAATGGCCTTGAAGTCTGGGCGTTCAGTACCGATGGCGAAGGACGTGTTTCCATTTTGAAGTAAGATAGTCTTTACTTAAAATGATACTTGTTTATTGCTAACAAATTCTGACAATGAATGTCAAGAATTGTAAAGCAGAGAGCAAAGACTGTGGCTCCTAAGAGCGGCAATGTAGAATGAATTCAGTATGATATGCTTGGACTGTTATATGGTAAGTTCTGTATTACAATTGTGGGTAGT
This sequence comes from Danaus plexippus, assembly GCF_018135715.1. NCBI lineage: Eukaryota > Metazoa > Arthropoda > Insecta > Lepidoptera > Nymphalidae > Danaus > Danaus plexippus. The sequence goes on from NC_083554.1 coordinate 3,974,247, forward strand.
TGAACACAACTAATCACCTGATGTATTACTAAAATTGTTTACATCGACGAAGTGGGTAATACGAAAACAAATATAACGAACGAATAATATTTTATTTTGTATTGATATGACTAGACTCTCAGCGCGACATATATATGCGAAAAGTTGTATTAACGTAATCTGTATGTTAAAATTAAAAAGTTTACTGTCAGCCGTGTAATATTTCCTGTTCTTTAGATTTTATCAATTTGCAAGATGATAATTTATTATCAGTGTAAGTTAAGCGTTAGATGTTAAAAATATAGTTTGCAAGATAAAATTATTTCTATAATAGTATTGATTTATAAAGATAGTCAACTTTTTGTATTCAAACTTTACTTATTGATAGTAATGATATTTTTTTGGATGTATGATGAAATTCTTGTTCTTAAAAAAAATAATAAGTTAGTCAATAAATAAAAAATTCAAATTCGCCACGTTTTATATGTCGAATTTATTAGAAAATTGTGGTTTAGAAAAGTAAATCTACAAATTTTAATCCTAAATTGTCGATGCGTTTTATTTATAAAAAGCTCTAAAATGCATTTTTTTCGCGTCCTATTATTCTAACGTTACATATAATTCTACTCTTATTATAAGTCTTAAAGTTTGTTAGGCTGTATGTATGTATGTTTGTTGCTTTTTATCGGATTTTTTTACAACTTTATGCTAACGTAGATTGGATATTAGATCAAAACAGACATTAATTTATTGTCAAATTTCGTCTAGTCTTTGTAAGTTTTCAAAATTAAGTCGCAACAGTTGTATTCGGAATAGTCACTTGACACAGACAAAACTTTTATCACTCTCCACTACCGGGATATTAAAAGAATAATTCGTTGCATGAATTTATTTAGTTAAATCTATTAATAAATTACATTTAAGAAATAATTTCATATATTAAATGGTGGAAATATTTTTTTGGATTAGAAAAATCCACCCAGCCGTTAAATATTTCCATCAGTTTTATATTGAAAATGAACAGGTAACACTTATTGCGTACAATGGCGGTATTTCAGTTGCCACAGATTATTAATAAAATTGACATAGCAATTTTGGCTAGATATACAAAGAGTTTGGCGATGTCAATCGTTAAATTATATCGAGCTTAGACGAGATTTTTCGAGTGAAAAATAATTTTTTTATTAAAAGGAATAGCAAATAATTTTAATATTTTTCACAATTACGATTTAAGGTGTAAAGTGAGTAACTAAATTTCTCGAAGTAGGTTTTAATAAAACTATAGCTCGTAATAATACTCGTGAAAGCCCAATAATGATTAATTTTTTTTTTTTTTTTATATAATTTAAAGGATTTAACGATTTCATTAAATTAAATTTCTTTGGCGTTTCTTTTCTCGCGCTCGGAGACGTTTTGCTCCAATTGTTCGCCCCTTTCAGCCTCATTGTCCGTCATTTCTGTAATAAAATAATGAATGAGAAACATTTCTATGATGTCTATATTAATTTTAATAAAAAAATTCATATTACACGCTTAAGAGAACATCAAAAAACAATCTCGAACATTGGAAGTATCGCATGTCGTATTACTAGGAGTCAATAAAACAATTAGTGTCGTATTTATAGGCTGTGGTTACACGAGTGGAGCAGGGCGCCTCTTAAACCGGAAGCGTTGTTATAATTCGATAAGAGCGTTGAAAGGTTCAGTGTAGAAGTTAACAGGAAACAGTTAATCATTTGAAACCTAGACGAACATAACCCGTATGCTACGAATATATACATATATTTGTGTGTGTATCTGTTTGGTTGTGTATGTGTGAGTGTGTTATTAACGGTTAATGTAAATTATTATAAGAAAATAAAGTTATTCAAGAAAGTAAAATACATATAAACAATTTAAACAAAAAGATATGACTGTAAAGACCAAGCAGAATGTATTGTTAAGTGATATGATTAGAAAATCAAATAAATTCGTTATTTGACTGAGAATTAAGTGTTACCAATGTCATCGCCATGGTAAGCTCTCCCCAGCCGTGGGCCAAACCACATCCCAACTTCCTTACTTTGAGGTTCAAAGCTCTGTCGTTTTATGTAATGATAAAGATCTTCTAAGGGCATGTCTCGACCGACCCTAGGGAATGCGTACAGCTGACGTTTCGTGGACTCCGGGTCTAAAACTGATGGACCTGAGTAAAAAAATTGTGTATCAACTGATTTTGATTTATTATGTTGTATGCAAATGTTGCCAACATCCCCCAAAAAATAATAGAATTGTCTCTACACTGTTGCCATAATCCCACGAAGAATAATAAAATAAATCTACTAATTTTATCATTCATAACAAACTGTGATGCTATCTAATATACAACCTTACCAAATAAGTAATACGGTTTTAAATTGTGACATTCATATATTTAATTAGATTTCAAATTCTTGGGAATTAAATTTTAGACTTAAGTCCTGCTTAAAAAAATATCCAATGACAATGACAGCGGTGTTTGAAATATTAAAACGAAATTAAAAAAAAAAATTAATAATTTTCTACAGTCCGACGACTTACTGGGCAGTTTTTCCTTGATTGGCAACTGCCAAGTGTGACTGGCGCGGCCAACCCTTGGAAATGGATATAGATTGAGAACCCCATCACGACGCAATTTGGCACTTGTATCTATAATATAAACATCAATCAAATATTCAACCCACGACAAATGAATGAATGAAACGAAAATAATATATGACATGAAACTGAAAGTTTCACACTATGAACTCAACTTGAAACACATCAAACTTTATCTACATGAGTTATATTTGAGATTGTTTATCGTAAAAATCGTCATTGAAACTTATTTCTATCGAGAAAGTTTTTTCCTGATTGGAGTTTTTGATGTATTCACAAATTTATACTTTTTGTCATATTCTCCTACATTTCTATTATAACTTTTCGATACGATATCTATACAATTCTTTTCTTCTTATTTCACGTTGTACCGACCACAATATATCTCTTTAGTCATATTTTTTTCTAATACAAATAGTTGTGACGCGTGTTAAAAGTACCTACAACTTGCATGATGATATCAAAGATTTTTGTGTGTGCTCGTTTGAATGAAATTATTTTCTTCCTATATTGCTACTCGTTTTTATTATTTCACTTACACAATCCGGACGTTTCGGTTCCTTTACAGCAACCGTGATCTTTTTTTTGTTTCGATTTGACTGTAGCTGTTAGCGCTAATGGCTTTGACAGTGTCACCGGGTTTAACCGTGTTGGCGGGTACACAACTGTACAACTTTTGTAATTTGTATAATTTAAAAGTAGAATTAGATATAAGCGTCTGTTTAGAATTAACTTTTTTCTACACGTAATGAATTTTGGTTTCTCGTTATACATTAAACACATTATAAATTAGATTCTTTCAAAATGAAACATCACTGACAAAATACAAAAGCTTCTTTATCATTAATTTTATTTATTTGAATTAATTTATTCTTAATTCGATTTTAAATACTCAAATTAGTTTATTTAAATAATTAAGTGGTTATTTTAGAATATATTTAAGTCATGAAGACGATAGGTCTTATAATATTACCTGTTAAATATTTAAGTATTATTCGAATTGAAGCATAAACAGTGACCAGTACATTTTTTTATTTTATTATATATAGTTTCAAAATGACTAAGAATACTGTATTAATAAGATAATAGTGGTTATATTTACTGCTACTTTAATTGTTTCTTGGCTCAAATTACCATGTGTATTATCTTTGGTTTAACAAAAATTATTAATTGCTGAGATATGTTTAAGATAAGTTAAAAAATATTTTACTAGAGCTGTAACTGATTAACATTTCTAAACGAATCAATATCTATAAAAATTAACGATAAAACACAAATCAATTCGTAACTATTTATATCTAAGCTACAATACAGTAAAAAAATAATTTTCATTCAAGTATCATGAACTCATCATATCTCATATTTTCTCATCGTCTCTGACCATAAGTCATCACAGTGGGTGTAAAATAAATAATAAGTCAAGTTTAAATTTATTTTGTTAATTCAATATATGGCCAATATTTATGGTTATATATTCAAGACGTACTAGATACGTAAATGTTTCTATCTACGTTAAAACAATGTCTGCATCACGTTAACGTTTTTCTGAATGTACTTACGATAGGAGCTTGAGACTACTGAGGTGAAGAAGAAGAGGCAGAGAGATACAACGGCTATGGACTGCATTTTTTACCTGAGGGAATGTATTATAATTAATTTTATACATAATATAAGTTTCTGGTTATAAATATATATATATATATATATATATGTCTACCAGAACTTAAAATTGGATGATATTGGTGAAATTACAATAAAAAAAATTGTCGCGTACAGTCGTTATGTTGAAGGATAATGTTTTTAATATTAAAACCTATTTTTATACAACTCATAAACATTTAGATTAGCTTTTTTTTTAATTACTAAAATAGTTTTCAATTACAAATCAGTTATTTACAGCTATTAAAAGAAATGATATGAAGGTATTTAATTGATCAAAATTATTTTATAAATAACATTAAGAAGAGAAATAAGGGACGACTTAAATAATAAATTATCACCAAATGTTTTTAAGAAATATAAAAAATAATAGAGCTGATGTATATACATTGAAGTAATCACTCTATTATTTTATGAAGTAAAAGATGAAGCTGTGAAAGGAAATAAAGAGTTTTTAAATTCAAACTCCCGAGTGTAAACCAACTTGAACGGCTTTTTTTAACTTAAATTATCAGTGACGAGATCTAAGACTGTCGCGAGTATTCAATTAAATGAAATTAATATTATTCGTGTGTCACATCTCGTCTGTCCGTGGTCACGTCTGCTGCAAAGTAACCGAAACGTCGTGGGTATGTAGTTTTTTAAATAATAAAATATGCGTATTAATCCGAATAATATTAGTTTCATTTAAAATATCAGTACTAAACGTAAAGTTATTTCTAAACAGAAACAAACCGACTAAACATAAATGATAAAGTTATGTCTATTCACCAGTTAGGCTCTACATATAACTTCTGATTAAGGACATTTAAAGATAATCGTATAACAAAAAACAGAGACAAGGGCAAGAAAATTAATATATATATCAGTTCTAATAAAATATATACATATATATATATATATATATATATATATATTTAATTATTATTATGGAAGAATCGAAAATAAATTAAAAGTTCACTAAACATTATTTGTTAATTGTTATGATTAAATTCCAATGAGTCCGTGATACATTTTATAATATTTTGATATAATGATATAGAATTGAAAAAAATACCTTAAAATATAAAATACGAGTACATTAAATTCTTAACTTTAAATTATTCGGAATTAAATTTTGGTGTCCTGTAATTAGTTAACTTTTCGTATTTACACTAAAAGATCTTAAGTGTTACTCACCGACTTCTACTTTAAAAAGTCATTTTGTTACTAATAAAATATTTGTTCGTAACTTTCATTACGTTGTTTGAACAATTTTTTTTTAATTAACTTTTCTGTTCGTATTAATATGAATATTTTAAAAATATTTGATATAAAAAAAAAATTATTTATATATACATATATATAATTGAATAATATAAAATATATATGTAAATGTATAAAATTGAAATGGCAATAATATTATTAATATTTAACAAAATTATTTTTAATAATATATACATATGACAAAGACCAACTTACCGTGTCTCTGTCTCTTGATGGAATGATGTAAGGTTGGTTCACCATCGCTTTTATAGTACGCGAGCTACGAAATACAGTGCTTCTCAAAGGTAAATACAAACCTTGATATATATAAAAATATAATTAAATCAATAAACGTATATATTTATATTGAAAAATTACTATAAAAACAATATCATATCTATCATAATAATGTGAAAAGAAATAAAATATTTTATATGAAATAAAAAAATATACGTTTTGTATACACTAGTTTTTGCCAGCGACTTCGTCTGTGTTAGTTACAGAATTAGAAATGTAGAGCTGAGCGGGCGAACTCTATTCCTGCTTAAAGACAGCAGATACAAAGATTTTGGATTTGAACAACTTATTATTTTTTTCTTTTTCAAACGGATGGAATATCCTATATCCTTTCCTTGTTCTAAGCTATCTCTCCAATTTTCAGCTAAACCCGTACAGCCGTTCTTGAGTTATAAATAATGTAACTAACTCGACTTTCTTTTATATATATATATATAATATGCTTAACTTATAAAGATATATATATAAACTTTTTCACTCGAACATTTATATTTGGGAAGCCGTGTCTTCTGTGGTGTAGAATCACGTAGATGTGCTTACAGTGAATTCATTTACATCTGTCAGTTCGCTATTTTCAGGAACCAAAAGCTACAAACCATACCACTGATAGCCCTTCAGAGTTTAAGTTAAGATAAATATTTTTAATTTTTTTTTATTTCTGTTTCTGAACGAATTTTAACGTCTAGGTGTGGCTTTATTTAAAAACAGACGTAAAATAATTTATGACAAATATGATGATGTTTTTAAACTTCAAAGTCTTGTTAATTATTTTAATTTACAAATTTATTTATAAAATATGTTTTTTTGTCGTTTTCTTTGCAAGCAATAAATATTTTTGTTTATATTTGTATCGTTATATTATTATTATTTCACTTTTATTAAATTTAAATATCATATTATTGAAACTTCTTATAAATACATTATTTTCTTTACTAATCAAGGAATTAATTGTAAAACGTACCAAGCCTTACTTTTAAGGTATAATCATATAATGGAATAAGGCTTTCATTGTTGAAATCAATAAATGTGCACTTTCAATAAAAAAAATCTTTTATTTTATAAAAAACACGCAAAACGCTCTTTCATTTATAACAGCTTAAACAACTGTGATCACAGTACTTTTGTTGTTATAAAAAATGTATTTATTTTTAATTATATTTTAATGAAAACTATAGTGTCATGTAATTGCAGAGATGACGAGATAAAAACTAGATATATTATTGAAATATAGATAGCATTTTAATTATCTCACTAGCAAACTGGTGACCATCGTGCTTACCACAAGTTTGTTCGTAACATAAGCTTTAAAAGTTTTTCATACAAAAATCATCGCACCCTGTATATAATGAGCGTTTAGCGCGCGTTAGTTAGGGGCCCCTTAAACCTACACCCGGGTCGCAAGTCCCAGGCGCTGTCGAAGCTCCTCTCCCTGCAACGAGACGGCTGTGTATAACCAAAATATTATTTAGCTATCTTTGTCTGCCACACATATATTAAAATTCACAGTTTTATCACCTTTAAAAACTGATTGGTGTAAAGATAATAAAAATTATAAACATTTTATAATGATCAAAAAGAAGGTAATTTACAAAAACAGTTAGTCTGAACGATATATTTAGACAAAGGAGAAACAGTTAAATATTACTCAGAATATTTAACTTTTTTTTTAAGTATATGAATGTAAGTAGGTACGTAATTTGTTTTTCATTGATTCAATGCGAGTAAGTTTATGAGTAACAACTAAAGTAAACACATACATTCCTGTAGATTGTAGAACTTTTATTAATTGAATATTTAAAGTATATCACATTAGGTAATAAGTTAAAATTTATTAAAATTTATATTATTTTATTGTTTATTTCATATATACTCGATAATTATATAACATTATTTATTTATTGATTATCGATGGGACATATATACATGCAACATATATCCTCAAACAATAATAAATATATCTGTTTTGACTGAACAAATCTAAGTGAAGCTTTTAAGATAATGTCAATCATAATTTACGAGACATCAGGTTTTAAACACAATTTAATATCATCCAGGAAATATGTAAGTATGAGTGATAAATAATTTTGTTAGCAAATATTAACTGTGAGTTTACAATTAAATACGGAATATGTTAATCTAACCTGAGTCGTCAAAGGCTTCAGGGGGTCCGTATCAATTAGTGTATCTCAAAACTAACTAATATCTTAAACAACAATTAGATGTGATGTTTTGTTAATGACGCTGTGTACCAATTCAAGGATAATAACTCTACCAGGTTAGTTATTACAACGAAAACTGATAGTATTTCTCGTTAAAGACGAAACTTTATATATACTTATTCCGTAGAAAATATGTTTACATAAAAAAAAAATATATTAAAAACATATCCAAGATTAAGAAGAGCTTAAGTAAATTGGAGTGTCCGAAATTAATTTACTCCGGTTCGAAAATAGGAGGGAAAATTAAAATGCAGAATTACCGCGGCGAAGCCGTGACGTTACCGGCATTATTACTCTCATATTTTATATATTTTTATTAAAATTACTTAACTTAATGTATCTCGATGATGAGATTTGAGCCTAAGGTCAAAGTTATATAAAAAAAATTCACAGAGACGCTTTTAAGAATATTATATTCATTATCATAATTCGTTGACTTGTGAGCTCGAAATTTTATATTCATTATAATTCTATAATAATTAATAATCTAATTTAAGTTTTATTTATATAATAGAGATTTTTTTTATAAAATATTCATCAGCGTTGCGTGTTTTTTTTATTTAGTTTGGACGTATAAAATGACAGAATAAATTGAGAGCGAGTGTTCTGCGTACGTGTTCTGTTAAGAGATACGAAGGAATTTGTTTTCATCATATATATACGGGTATTCAAATCTAACGTAATTTCTGACTTACCTACACCAAATCACAGATACGTGATAATGTTACTTTGATAAAATAGTAAAGTAAGCTTTTTTCTTATTACTTATATTTTAATAACATAGCATTTTTTTTGTTTTGACAAAAAACATATGTGTGTGTCATAAAATAAAAAATCTTTTTATATAAAAAAATTTATATGAGATTGTATAAAAATATTTAAAGAAATATATCAATTATAACACCGGCATTTTTTAAATATACCGCCAAATTATACCCACGTTTCTATAAAAATTTCATTACAGTCATACATTATGAAACAAAATAAATTACTTTATTAAAGCAAACATATCAGACTAAGTTAATTTAATGAAGCGGTGTTTTGGCTACGATAGTTTTATCCCATGCATAGATTAGCATTGATAACGTGGAACGGACAAATTAATCGCGTTTATGTTTTAATAAACTTAGTCTACACTGTTGATGGCACTATAAAGCTAAAATGTCCTGTAAACTGGGCTTTAAATTAAATACAACGTGATCTTTTATAATAATGTAGTTGTTTTTAACTGTTACAGTAAAATTAAAGGGTTTTTAAATTAATTTAATTCGTTTTTTGGTTTAATTAAAGCATGACAATAAGGTTTATTGTTAAGTTAATTGTATTTTTGTTTAATAACAGCAATGCTTTACTATGATAGTAATTATGAAACGAATCTATTGTTATTTTCTAGTTAATTCTTTTAACTTTTCTAGTAGTAGCATAATTTTTAGACGAAGCTTTAAGCATAAATAAAACGTTTTTGCACTGTATAGAAGACAAACAGAAACAAATATTATTATTACTTTCATTACAAAAAATCTTACTCCCGACCTGAAGATTACGTACATCAACCTATAAAACAGCTAGTTGTTTTTGAGGCCTAAAAAGTTAGTTATTGAAATCAATCAAATATCCTTCTTTTCAAAGTATTCCATGCACACCTCTCTGCAGTATTAATTATATATTTTCATTGGCCTATTTAGAGACGTTGTTAGTAAAAAAAATATCACCAAACTCGAATTCATAACTCTGAAACTAATTTGGCTTAACTACCGATTAAAAAATTCCTTATACATATAACAATATTATGTTTTTATAAAATAGCTATGATTTGTGAAATCTATCGGTTAATACGAGAACTCCAAGGGCTGGTAGGATTCCAGCTTGCAACAATTTGACTACCACCTAACAATTCAAGGTTAAACTAAGTTGTTGGGGAGTTAACTTAAATAACGCCATCTAACGGAGGGTGTTGAAAACTTTACTAACGTATATAGATGGCGCTGCCAGTAGCTTAGCTCTACACCATTACCATTCCCGCAGGGCCGTAGGGTTTCTAATTGATTTGATTGATTCAGATATTTTAAGGACAAATAAAAAATATATACAAACCGTATATGCGTTATATATTGGAAGGCTTAGGATATTGAATTTAAATTGTATATATTTTTTAATTGATGAACACTTGAAGACATTTATTTGTCAAGGTTATTCATTATATATATAGGAATATACTCGTAATTTAAAGCACCGAGGTGCTGTCACGTGGCAAGGCAGCTCAAACACACGCATTCATCCGATTCCAATGAGATGGTGTGACTTCACCTAATATCTTACGTTCAAGAAAACTACGAGTCACTACACGAAAAAAAATGTTACAGCGTGATTTGTTTTTATCGTATACCTAGTTCATAAGACGACTCCATTAATATTTTAATAAAATATTTGCTCATAAGATACATTATTTGTTATTATTTACAAGAATATTTTTTATACATGATGTATTTATTATATTTTCGAAGGCATAGCATTGTTGAGTGTGACACGCTATTAATTATCAAATAAACTGATAACAAGAGCAAAATGTCGTACAAACATTATCTATGCATAATATGTTAGAAAGAGATCTAAGACTTTCGCGAGTATTCATTTAAATGAAACTAATATTTTTCGGATTACTATTCGTATTTTAAAAAACTACATACTCTAAGTTGCTGCAAAGTAACCGAAACGTCGTGAGTATGTAGTTTTTCTTAAATAACAAAATACGTCTAGTAATCCGAAAAATATCATTTTCATTTATATGTAAGAATGTTACTGTATTAAATTTTTTAACCTAGTTTGTAACTCTAAAGTTATGTGTGTTATGATATTTTGCGAAAAAATATAAAATGAAAAGAAATTTCTTGTAACTAAATTGGAAAGCAACATACTAATATGCCTTAAAACGTTGAATTAACACTTCTCATTTATTATACTAGTTGTTTCAAGAAATGTTGCCATATGGGATGGGATTGGATGAAAAGAAAGTAGGATAATGGTTGAATGTTCCCTAAACGGTTGTAGCCCCATGAACGCATCTGTAATTACTTCTACAGGCTGGTCTTACTTGAGACGTCGAAGATGTGGGACATTGTTTAGTCGAATTAGCATAAATAAAACTATAGATAGATACATCTAAGCTCTAAAATGTTACCTTTTATTACACAGTATTTTTGTATATACTCTTTGTCTCATACTTCAAGTATAAAAGTTATTATAATAGCTTCAGAGCTAAGACTTATCTGCTTACAGGAAGCACTCAGACACTACCCTTACGACAAGTTTTGTATTACAGCAAATACGGAGACTCTGCAGTTTATGTTTCATTAATTTGCTAGGGCTATGGTCGTGGACGCCGAATTTGGAGCCAAACACGAGTCTATTTGAGGCCAAAAAGGAGTTCGATGACCTCGCCTTGGTCTTTTCAGAACGTTTCCCTGGAAATGTAACATTGGTTGTTTAATGAACTTCAGAGCCAAACCTGCAAAAAGCTTGGTGTCTTTACGTGTATATCAAGAATAAGCCTCGGACAGCTTCAGTGTACGTACAAAGATCAGTCACAAAGTGATTTGAATACTGCTGTCTCAAGGCCAGGTACTGACAATTCATCTCACAGTTCTAGACTTTGTGAGGAGACGAACAAAGCGGCTCATTAGTAATCACAATTCGGTTCAAACCGATCTATCTTTGAAGACAGGACTTAAATAGCCAGGCTTTTACTATGGGATGACTTCAGACACACGGAGTCATGGTTCTTTCGTTGTAAGATTTCCTCTCATCAGGTGATGGATGCTCTTCCTTCTTAGTTGTTACTCTTGGAAAAGAAAATTTCTCTTTGCCTGTCTCACCGTCTTGTCCTAATTTAAATTTGGATGTCTTTGGTGCTGTTACTATGATAAAAACTTCACTTCTTAAGACTTAATTTCGACCACACAATGAAAAGTTAGCAAGGCACTATCGAGTCGAAATTAAAAATACATACTGTGACTTACGAAAATTGATTAATAAAAAACGGGATACCAGCCGTATTGAGTTCGAATGTGCAAATATTAGTAAGGTTACGCACGGGTCAATCGGAGAATATAACTTACCTTACGTCAAACAACAATAGCAAGACGACAAACAAAATTTACAATTAAAAATAAACTATTAAAATTATTGTTTTCTAGATATTAATAAGGTAGGACAAAAAAAATATCCCGTTTAACATTTTTATCATACACTTAATATAAATATATCTAAATGTGGGTATATTTTCTGGCATGTCAGTACAATAACACCAAGCGTAACCGCGGTAAGCAACTAGTGTAACATGTGCTTGTAGGAAGTGCGCTCTCTGAACTCTTAGCCGTGAATATTAATGCGATGCATCACGTTATCTGGAGCCTCATCTAGTGTTTGAACAATGCCTGGATCGCAACCGGCGTTACTGAAATGCGCTGTAATTATTTTAATTTGAATAATATATACTGAATTAAATGTTAAATGTATGAGAAATGATTTATATCTATTGTTAATGCTATATATGTATTAAACTAAATGTGTATGTCTGTGTATCTTCATTTTTTTTAGTGGCTAATACGTCGGTTTTTTGTGTTTAACTTACAGTTAGTGAGTCAGTGAGTTCAAAATAATTAATATTTTATATCTATTCTATTGTTTGACTTATCTGCATATACTTAGCTATATACTTTGTATATCTTTAAACTTGATTTGTGTAAAATAATATATGCTTGTGTTTATTTACATACAAAATACCCGAAAAAAAAATCCATTTTTATTATAGGACTGTAAGTAACGTAGATAGTTAAAAAAATGACGTCACATCGTTTTAATAGTGTTAGTTTAAACTGAAGAAATATAAATATTGGCTCAATATTATTTATTTATAAATAATTATCAAATAAAATAAAATAATTTTATGTTTATTTATTACTCAGCAGCATTCCCTATGTCAATACTTTACTGTGAAATTATCAAAGGGTTACATGTATAAAATTACTTATTTTTTTAAATGACGTCATTAACTTTGATATATTAAACAATATTAGTTTATGTTATTTAAAAAATATATATTAATACGAGTGCGTCTTTGTATTACAGATATGTACAAAACAATTTACAGCTTTGAAACTTTTCATATCCATGTTGTCAAAGAGCTTGTAAGAGATATCTCTGAAGCAGAGATCACAAATAAGCTTCAAACTAGTAAACTTAAAAAAATAAACAAGAAATAATTAATTAAATATAATAATATACATAGAATTAAATTTTAATAAAAAAAATCAAAATCATCATAAATTTAATGGCACACTATAAACGAATTAAGAAGTCATTGACCTTTTATAGTTATTTGAATTTCCCTTTATAAATAAAATATAAGTTGATCCATATGTTGTTAATTATCACTTTGAATGGAACTAGAGCTAAAAATATACGAGAAAATACTGAATATAGGTATTTAAAAAAAAAAACATTTTCCTATAAATTTTTCTTATCGTATATTTTTAAAAATAACAGTCAAAAAACCGTAAGCAACAGACCATTTAATATTAAAAATATATACCAAAAACAACACAGGCGAAACTCATTACGGCCAACCGCTATTTAAAAACGTTCCAAATTTAAAAACAAAGAACACCAAAATGTAAGGTACATCAACAAAACATTCCACCGACGCCATTGGCTGAAAATTGTTTACACTCCCGTCCCATTGGTCAAAGATAATATTACAGCTTATATCAGTCCTGCAGGAAGATAAACCAGAACTGAACCGCAAATGTTGACAGATACTTTTTTATTATTATTACTATTTTATACCCTATCTGTGTGGTGTAGAGTTTGAATTTGCTTGCGACACTTGAAGGTCGTGTTACACTCGTGTTCAAAGAAGCGAGATGGAATATCAAGTGCTGATATTTTTGTGGGCGCGGAAAAGAGACTCCTAAAGTATCCTAAAGGGTTGCATTACGCTCTTTACAAGTAAAATATTATGTTAATGTTTGCATACATTAAGCCTACGTTCGAATTATGAATAATTTACTGACGTCATTCTTTTTTTTTTAATTCAATCTACTTTTTTTTATATTCAGCCAATGCAAAATAATGTTGCTTTTAAAAGTACAGTTAGAACATCATGCCAAAATGAGAAATTACAAATTGTTTTAAGATATCGAAAAATGAAAAACGTCATTATCAAACCAACTCCTTATTTCGCAAAATAATTTTATTACAAAAGATAATTTAAAACTGTCCAACTTCACCCCACCACTCGGAGAAAAAGAGGGTTGGGCGGGGCGAAAATTAAAACAGATATACGGATAAAAAGCTAGATATCTCTTTCCAGCAAGTGAGCAATCCTCGGAAGGTGTAAGCGGTTTACAATGGGAGTTGACACAGACTCTATCCCCGTCCCGCTCTGTTTTGGCTCACTCAAATAGAGCTATCTCGATAAGGGCTCCATAGCTATAAAGGTATAAGCGGCTAGTAGTCACAGTTCCACGTGAGATTGTGTTTTGTAATCAGTGAAGTGGCGCCTTTATTCTGAAGCGCACAATGTTCGCGCGTTTGACAGTTTGACATTTCGTTTGGCGGGAACAGCGTTTTATGTTTTCAGTCAAAGGTCCAGAGATATTCAGCCGAATTAACGTTTGTGAACTCCTTAGTTAATTATTGTTAAAGTGATGTTAGACGCCAGTTGAGCATTGTTGTAGTTATTGCTTCTGCAATAACTAGGATTCATTTCTTTGAGTAAATAAGGTAAGTTAATATTGAATAGTATCTTTTATTAGTTTGCAAGAAAAACTAAAGGCCTCTGAAAAAAAAATTCAATAATATCAACACCGTAATATAATTTTAAATACATAATGTCAAAAAAATTTTTTAGTAAATGATCCTTTTTTACAATACATATACCTATAACTCACCTAATTAAATGACTTCAAATATAATTTTCAAATATATATAACACGGCTTAAATACAATGTCACAAATGGAAGAATTAAAAGGAGATTTTAAGGCGGATATTAAATTTAAATAAAAAAAAAAATATCTCAAAGTATCTCACCCCCAAAGTGATCCTCTTCGTAGTAGCTGTGGTAGCAGATTGTAGCTTTACCGTGACTTTTCTTCTCGGCGTAGGTTTTGGTAAAATCTCCGACGTGTCCGTCTTCAATACACTCGCATTGTCTCTGGACAAAGTTTCAATGATTTTTACATCCGATTCGTTTCTTATGGAATATTTCTCTGAATCAGTTGCATTTAAAACTCCACTGTGTTCGTTTGTTTTGTTTATTCTAACGGACAAAGTGGTGTTCATGTCCGTAGCGTTGTCGTTTCTCATCAGTGGTATGTCCGTGTTAGTGCTTGTATTATTAATTGGGACTAATTGGACACTCTCTGTTTCCGGTGGTATGGAACCTTCGTTTGTAGTACTATTTGTATTATCTGTGTCTAAAGTATTTTTTTCATTGAAAGCACTTACTGCGGAACCTAAAATCTCATTAGATTTATACGTTTTATACGTTATTATACGAACATAATCATTTGCTTTGGATTTCGTTGTGGCTTTCCTGTGTACATATTTATCTGATGTATTATATCCATGCAGTCTACTTTCATTTAATATCGAAGTTTGTGTAAAATATTTCATAGTATTTAAATTTTTATTTGTTGTTGATTGTTTTTTAATTAATTCTTCGCGTTGTACTAAAATCCTGTTCGTCAAAGCGTCTTTGAATTCGTCCAATGTGAGGAAAGCTTTCGGTATCTTTGATTCTACGGGATTGTTGATATATATATATGAACCTGCTCCAGACTTCAGACTCTCCTTCACCATCAGATTGTGCTTCTTATATCCGTTGACCTCTCTCAATTTCTCCACGTGTATCTCAAATTTTTTATTCCCTCTGAAAATCCTTCTTGTGAATATTTTAAAATGTTCTGGAAATTTATACTTATTTAACACCAGCTACCCGAATTCGTTACATATAATAAAATAAATTATTCCAGGAGTACGTCAACTTACACAAGAAAAATGTCTTCCAAACCGTATCGTAACAAACAAACAAACTTTCACATATATTACAATACTTATATTAAATGAAATATTTACCGTTAGCCATAGCTTCTTCGTATTTTGAATACAGTTCCTTTATAACATATTCTGGTATCCTATCACCAGATATCTGGTGCACAGCCGTGAGGAATAGGAAATAACAAAGAAACATCGCAACAGTTTATGTGAAAATAGCCTCGGACGAGTTTATGCATCAACGCATCATTGACGAATTTAATCAAGATTAAATTGCAAACGTAAATTTATTTGGTTTTCATTTAAAATTATTAATATATGTGTACGTTATAAAACAAACAAAGATAAAATAGGATTTATTGATATGAAAAAATCATTAATTACTTAAAAATTGTTTTGAGTTATGTTTATTCTTTAATAATATTCAAAAATACTTGAAAAATATTTCTTAATATGTACCCTTAACCACACGGTTAAGACAGTTGTACTCCCATCACATCAGAACTGCTGTTTAGATTTCGATGAAATTAAGAATTACTTAGACGCTCGGAAATGAATATAAAAAGTGTTCCGATATCTTCATTTAAAACGTAAGAAACAAAAATATTAATTATCACTACATGTTCTATGACGTTCTTTCTATTCAAACAAAGACAAAGTCGAGACAAACAGCTAGTTTATAATAACATTATCATAAACAGTTGTGTAAATAAATACTAAATAAAATCGAATTTAATTATCTGAGATATTCGAACTAAAATATTACTGTAAATAAGTATAAAAAAAATGATAATGCACACACAAACACACACACACACACACATATGATAGTGCACACGGGTCTAAATGCGTTTTATTTAAATGACATTATTCTAAACGTGTCTCTATAGCCATTAAGTTAATAAAACTTAAAATATTATATTTATTGTATTTGATACAAATTATAGTAAAGATATTTGAATATTTTATATGAAAATAAAATTAACTGAATACCCTTCTGTAACTGCGATTCTTTTTCTTTCGAATAAACGATTAAAAATCTTAGATGGCAATTTGAAAATCTATACAGATCTTAAATAAAACACGTGATTGTTTCTATTTATTTCGTTTATATGTGATACCTTGATTTTTTTAAATTATTTTGCTTCATTCGCACTGGAATATTAGAATATTTTGCCAGTGTCAAAGTTTTTATTAGTTGGACGAATTATATTCTTGACTACTGACTTTTTTTTTTTTTTGACACTGACAATGCCATCCGACTGACAAAGAGGTTTGTAACATGGAGGTTTGATTAGAAGTCTTAAAATACGCTTGAAGGTATATAATACCAGTTAATAAAACAAATACTATAATAATCAACGTTTTCATTATTACATCAATTAATTGTTGAAGTTATTATATATCTAATATTGTAATTGTAGAAAAATAGTTGTAATTAAAATCTATACTTATTGTACTATACACTGTGGTGTGTATGTAAGTGTTAATATATAATTTCGCATTATTTTAATAAATATAAACATAACTAGGCGGTTATATTAAATATTGATATAATTATTATAATATATTTACTTCGCACTGTTAGATATCTCTTCGCATAAGTCGCATATGAAGAAATCTTCTCTTTAATCATGTCCGTATATATTTTAATGCATATGTCTCCAGTTAATAACCGAAGCATAACAAGTTAAAGTTATTTCATTTTAAGTAGGATTAAAAAAAAAATAATTTATATAATATAAATCCTGGTCTACATGAAAGTTCGTTTGTCACTGGTCTAATGGGACAATCATTATCAATACATTGTTGAATCGTTGTAGTACTTATAGTTTTTACTTATTTAATTTTAAATAATAAACAGATATGTAATGTAAGTGATATCTCACGAAGTTGTTATGTATAAATCAGACAAATATTTAATTCATTCGCCTTTTTTTATATAGTAACTAACTATATCAAATTTATTGATGTCATAAAATATAAATGGCGTAAATTTAAACAGTGTTGATCAAATACTAGTACTTACTAATTTCTTTTAGCTGTCCTAATAGATGTATTAAAATATTAATGTATAAGATAGTTTTTTTTTAAGATTTACACAAAAAAAGTCTAATTTATATTCAACGTGTAGGAATGATCAGATTAATTGAATTTTAATTCAATTATTATCATATAGGTAACCAAAATTTTGCTATACGAAAATATAAATTTATCAAAAAATTTTGTGCCGTGCGATTTATTTATATTTACAACCTTTATATTACCAACGAATTTAAATAAAACTAACGATTCTTCCTTATGTATGATGTAATGTGTCAAAGTTCATTTTAATAATATTTTATACCTAATAATAGAATTTTCTACGTTACATTAATTTCAATCGATATGAAGCAATCATCTTTAGAAGCAATTTTATTTCCTTTTTCTTTTTTGTCAATAAATTACTGCCATACTTTCGATAACACAAAATTATAGAAAATATGTATAACATTATAAATAAAACGTATGTACTTGATAAAATTATACAGGTTTACACAAAAGAGGTCGTATATATAGAGGGTGTAGACGAGGTCCATGTTACTGTAAGTTGTAACATACATATGTTTTGAACGTGTTAAATAATCATTTGGTATAAATCCTATCTTCAAAAATAACCATCAGTTGTGTAAAATAAACGAGTTAAATATGAAATTTTCTAGAAAATTCGATTGAAATGAAGATACGGAAGTTATTGTAATGAGATCTAAGACTTTCGCGAGTATTCGTTTAAAAAACTAATATTTTTCGTAATAACTACGTTTATTTAATTATTTAAAAAATTTAATCCGAAAAACATTCGTTTTATTTATTTATATGAAATTTCTTAACATATCCATATACATGAAAATCATTTTACAAGTTCGATAAAAAAACGTCTGAATGAAAAAGTATCGGTGAAAAAATTCAAAAATATCTTAATAATTGATAATAAATTAAAAAATAAAACAAACGCATTCCTCTCTCATACAGCTTTTTTTTTGTCTTGAATAAGCACAAGGGCACAAGCTCTTTATCCTGCATACAAATGACTTTTTCTTTTCTCACAGAATCTTCGAGAAGGTTCTTTAACATGAATTTCTGATAACATATGATATTATATTTATTTGGTACCTATATCAACAATATCTCTTTTTTCCCTATCAACAGCAAAATATTTAATCGAAGAAGTGGAGAGTTATTAAATACATATCTATAAAACAGGGAAATATAAAATTATATTTTCTCAAAACTAATTATAATAATGATTCTTTTATTATTATTATCTTTTAAATGAAACGAAGTTTTTCGGATACTACACAACACTTTCGTGTCAGACACTTTCATCACGTCCGTCCGTGATCACGGCTGCCGTAAAGTGTAAAGTAACCGAAACGTCGGGATCACCTAGTTAAACGTGAAAAACGCGTAGTATCTAAAAAAATTAGTTTACTTACATTAAATTTTAATATTAAGTCTCGGTTAAAAAACTCAAGGAATTGTTTTTATAGTCAAATCATGATCGCTGAAAATGCTATACCGTATTTTTATTACCTCATACAGAAATAAGTTAAGACTTATGAGATCTAAGATTTTCGCGGGTTTTATTCATCTAAATGAAACTAATAGTTAAGACTCTTTCATCACAATGATACAGCAATTCTAGCTTTGGTTTATTCCTTTTTTTAAATAATATATTATAAAGCGTAACATAAACTACGCAGTTACCCGCGACTTTGTCCGCGACGTTTCACATAATAGTTTTCGTATGTACAAAAGAACACGCATATAACATATAGGGCTTTTAATTTTTTATCTCTTACCAGTTAAAGATTATATTGAATAGATACATCTCATTACTTTTTATTTAGATGAAAATAAAGGATTTAAGATATACTTACTTTGAAAGATTTATTGAAATTTATCATGTTGTTTTGATGTGATGCTCGCAGAAGTGAACACATTCGTATAATATAAATATATTATTATAAGTAAATCGGAGTTTTGTTATATTCTGGTTATCCCGTTTCCGTGGAAATCAAATATACTTTTCACATAATCCCCACACACGTGATGGTTAGATTAAAATCAAAAAAATCTAAATGGATTGCTCTCAGGCCAGCACGATAGAGGAGTACGGTGTGTATACAATGCTGCCGGCGCAGCAGCTCGCGCCAATCAGCCCCTGGCCACCTGACGGTGTACTGGACCGCATGGACGACCTCGTGCACAAAGGTAAAGGTAATGGTGACCACCATTTTATATACCATCAATAATACACAAATTGGCAGAAAAAAAAATTGATTCAAACAAATTAATATGAAAATATTATAATTGTAATGCGAATACTTGATTCGTTATAAACCTGCACCACAAGTGTTGTTGTGACGTGATAAGAAGTAAGAAGGCTTGTGGTGGACAGGTCACAGCGGTGTTAACCAGCTCGGCGGCGTGTTTGTAGGAGGCAGACCGCTCCCGGACTCCACGAGGCAGAAGATAGTGGAACTGGCGCACTCCGGAGCACGACCCTGCGACATCAGCAGGATACTCCAAGTCAGCAACGGATGCGTCTCCAAGATACTGGGAAGGTGAGACCCAACAAGCTACGCATTACCAAAACATGCAACCGTAATAATTGCTATTAAAACGAAAAAATCACACACATTATCACAACGATAGGCTTTTTATCTAAAATTTTCGAGTATTATGGGCCCTTGTTAAAAAGTGAGTTACATCTTCTACCCAATATAATTTTTTAGTCAGTAATAAATGATACAGAAGTTCCAACCGCAATTGTCACGGTCGATACATAACAACGAACTATCCCAAATATGTTGTTCTAAACCATCTCCGACTAGCCGTGACCACAGAATGTAACCACCTAGAACTAGTGGAATAACCCGACCGAAATGTAATGGGATAAGATTGTATACATTTTATAATCAAGTGGTGTGTATTTTATTGTGTCGGCTTATACAAGGTGCTTACGAAGGTCGGTAAAGTGACACCAAGTATTTTACACGCCACGTACGTCAATAGATTTTTCTTTTGTAACTTCTGCGGTTAAATTGTCGCTCAATGTTACTTGAGTTGCATACATTCTAAGACTTTAAAATCATACTTATATATACCAAATATATCTCCATAAAACTTTTTTTTTTTCATTAAACATTAAAGTCTAAACATTTTTAATAAAAAAAAATCATTATCGATATTTTTATATAGCAGTTTAATAATCATGTCCTCTAATATAATAAAACGTTTGCTAGCATATTATTGGTTAGTATTTTTTTAATTAAACCCTAAAGTTAGATAAAATTACTAATTAGGTAAACGTATAACAGCCGTCAGCTGGGCAACAGGGCGAAAAACTTACGGCCGGGCATTGAACGTGATACCTTTCGCAATACGACACCAGTCCCATCACTAGTTCCTATTAACTCAGGGTTCAGCATAACATATAAACTAAATACAATATAATTCTATATAAACATTTCTTATAGTAATGAAATTTTTATGATATAAAATATAATAAAGATACTTTCGAGCAATAATGAAAATTAGTTAATTAATTTTTATATTGTTATCAAAACTACATTTCGCGTCAAACTTCGTCGCTATTTTTCCTCGTTTTTTACCTTATTTTAGCCACTAGATATACGATATACCCACAGTTTATTTCAACGAAATCAATAATAGCTATCAATATTTTTTTGGCACCAGCAGACCACCCAGTAAGATTGTATGAACACGTAGAGAAATGTGGCTACTACGCGATTATTTCAATGTAATCACAAACAGCTGACTCTACTTTAAATATTTCAGAAATAATGAGATCTAAGACTTTCGCGAGTATTCATTTAAATGAAACTAATATATTCGGATGTAATACGAGTTATTTTACTACTTTTAAAAACTACATACTCCCGACGTTTCGGTTACTTTGCAGCAGCCGTGATCACGGACAGACGAGATGATATGATCACGGTTGCTGCAAAGTAACCGAAACGCCGTTAGTATGTAGTATAATAATAATAAAGTAACGCTAAGTGATCCGAAAAATATTAGTTTCATTTAAATTTCATAATTAAATGTTTTTATGTTATAATAAAAGATAGTATAACAAAAATGGTTAAAAAACGCTTGATTATTGTATTGATTTGTAGCACCTGGACATATAAGATATCTTAAACTGTGTTACGTTTAGGTATTACGAGACCGGTTCCATAAGACCGCGCGCCATCGGCGGTTCCAAGCCCCGTGTGGCTACAGCCGAAGTTGTTAGCAAGATAGCCCAGTACAAGAGAGAATGTCCATCCATCTTCGCCTGGGAGATAAGGGACCGTCTGCTCAGCGAGGGTGTCTGCACGTCAGATAATATTCCAAGCGTGAGTATATATTTTTGAATATTAATTTACTTATTATAAAATATCATCTTCCCACAAATTAGGCTCATAACACACGGATCTTTTTCAGTTTATCGCTACCAAATTGCGTATAGCATTCTGTATTAACACATAGTGACGAAAACAAAGTTAAAAATACTCATTTTGGTTACATTTTATAATAATAATAATAATAATCAGATAAAGAATTTAATGTCGTATTGAATCTTATTTTCATTTATATATGATTTTAGAATACATTTTCTTCTATCTTATGTTATGTTATTTTGCTTCCAAATTTTACGATTTAATATTCAAGATGATCAATTGTAAATGATATAAAATTTTCCATACGATTGATAATATGTTATTTTACTATTACAATAACATTAAATCCGATGAAATTAATTCTAATACTTGGTAATAATATCTCATTAACTTATCTGCATTTTGTCGTAACTTTTAATACTTATGAAATAATATATACCGATATGCAATATTATTATAATATTAGCATCACATTGAAGATACGAAGATATTGGGAAATTAGTAAATGTAATACAAAAACAAAAAAATAATAAGAAATGCAACAGAATTGTACATTGTAATAGCTATGAATAGGTAATTAGATTTGGCTTGGTGAATATAATTCTGAGGTATATAAAAATTACGATGTCCCAAACTATACATGATTTATTTACATGAACATGGGTCATTCGTATAAAAAAAATATAATACCTAGAAATAAATAAATTAAGAGTCATAAATTAAAAACTATTCATTTTAGTGTATGATAAATAAATATTTTTATATATGCACCTAAACAGGAAAATTGATACAAAAAAAATGGAAGCAAATATCAAGCGAAGTCTTAGAAAAGAATGAATATAAACACAATGGTGTTCCGACATAGCTATGGTTCGATTATATATAACCCATAACGCCTTATCTTCAGACACTATAGCCTCCAAGCCACCCTCTCGCAAAACAATATGACGTTATAACTTTTTTTCTTCATTTTTTTCCCTTTTTTGAATATCCTCCCTTCAGAGACATCGCCGTACGTTATAAAGGATGCTTTGAATCGAAATATCAATATATAAATATTTTCTTGCATACAATATTTTATATTCAAATATATAAAATATTTTATATATCAAATACTATATTTTACTATATTATAAATGATCACGAAATAAAAATAGATCAAAATATTTTGGCTGAATAACGCTAATAAAAAAAAACATTAAATCCTTTTTTTTATCGCTTCGGCTTTATGACTCAACTCCTTTGCCAAACGGCGTGTTGGCGATTAAAAAAAAATATATAACTGATAACGTTTTTAATGACAGCGGAATTATTAAACATCTTTACGACAGAAACTGGTGCTTAACATAAATTAATAATGAAATTCGCGCCATCACCCTGTTACTGACGGTTAAAAAGAAGCTGATTTAAATACCTTCGAGATCGGGGAAAAACATTACCGAAGACAGAGAAAGGGATGGGTGTATATACATCGGGTGGGTGCGAAAGAGTTGGACGGCGTTCTCTTTTTTCGGGGGGAGATTTTAACACGGCATGAATAAAGAAAATATGAAGGCTTTTGTTGCCGTAAAAATTCCAGTACAGGGGATAAAGTCTTTAAGTTATCAGAGGGTGGTAGGTATTCTGTGTTTATATACTGTCTGTACGGTCAGCATAATATTTGGTTCTTACCATCAAATGGACCAATACGTAATGATTTGAATGAAAATATCCTGAATAAAAATAAATTTAGTATGTTTACTTTCGTACCTTTCGATTACATATTAGGATCGTGCGCGCTTTAAGCGTGAAAGTAAGTATAATTGTTAATAAATCAATATGACAATAATGAAATAATAGTTGGTGAAAAATGAATTCATTCAAAATGTTCGGGTATAATGACTAAGATTCTGTAAGGCTTTTTTGCTGACGTTACATTATATAATATGAACTCATATGTCTATACACGTAACTTAACATCGCTTCATATTGTATACATTAATAAATCAAGTAACGTGAAACACTTATGAATATTTATATTATTTGAAGACAAAATATTTGACACTGCAGTATCTATTAATATTTTTATTTTGTTGAAATTCAACAACTAAGTAATCCTTTCTAATGATATGAAACGAACCATTGGAATTTCAACTCAAATGCAATACGATATGGTTCAATTTCAATCGTCAGTAATCGATGTCAGAGAAAAATGTATTTAATATATATCATAACATAGTTTACATTTAATTGACAGTCCAAGAGCTAGGGTTGTCACTTGGCGGCTAGTTCCCGTAGCAAATCACTTCCGGTCCACTAAATACGGGGTAAATTAATGCGTTTAGCACGCTCCGACCCTATGGGGATGACAACTTTATTTTATTATATGGCGATATTTTCTTGTCACTTTGGACAGTTTTTTTTTTTTGGCGACGATCGTTACCATTCAGCCGACAACTTTTTGAAATAAAATCTCTCGTGGATCTGTAGTGTGTATTTTTAATTTTTTTTTTAATTAAGTTGTACCAACTCCAAATGTTTCTTCTATCTTAATATATAAAAATATTAAATTTTATACGAGAAACACAAATTTCTTACGTATTCTTCTTATATATTCTTACTTATTTATTTATTTATTTATGTATCTGTATTTCCATACTAATTTCGTTATACGCAGTCGATACTTCAGTCCTAGTATTAAAACATTATTTTATAAATAACACTATTATCATTACACACGGTCCAATAAACAGTACAGATTTAAAATATCATTAAACTGTATCTGAGATGACGATCTCACGGACGGAACAAATTGCAACAACGATACAGATTATCGCGAACACGTGTCTAACACGCGACTAGCCCGGGTACTACATACTCTCATTTACCCCACTGTAATATACACATAGAAATTTAGACTCTATACATTATAAGGTAAGGTACAAACTACGTGTGGCATTATAATATATATTCTAAATAATGATGAGACGAAATTAGATTCTATACTGTAAATGATTAGGTTTATTTTTGTTTGGTTATTTTGTATGAATGTTAGTTAAAAGCTACGAATGCTAGGGTAATGTATCCGATTCGCCGATGCTTACTGGAGTTGAGTGTATAATGAGATAAACAAATAAATATATCCTTGCTTTGCTTGTGACACGCACATACGACGCCGCGGGCTAAGATTGTGTCCAAACTATTGCGGATTCCCATTTGTGATTTGACAACTGTAAAAAAAACTAAAAGTATAGTTTAATTAACTAAGTCAAAGTCTCCATTACAAATAATTCATATATTATTTCCCAATAAATAAACATGTCTGTTATCTTACCACAAGTTTGCAGCTAAAGCCAAACAGTCTGATTAAAAGTTTTTCACTCATAAATCTTTGTTCATGATAGCATAGGCGTTGTGTGGAATCGTGATCAGAACATTAAATGTTAAAACAGCGCTACCAGCAATACAAACTTTTAAATAAAGTAGATAGTATGTAAGGATGTGAAACTTATACATTCCCAGCGAAAAGCGCTTGATTGACGCTTTAAAACTTAACACCAATGTAGTTGTACGTCAGATAATATATATAATGTACAACTTTTTGTCCTAAACCTCATCTACGTGGACTTGGAAATATGGCTCATAGAGAAATGTATTAACTATGTTAAAACAATATATATGACAACCAATAGTAAGCAACATATTTAGACTGCTTCCCGTGACTTCATATACAATACAACGCTTATAACTTGATCCTTCGGAAGCTACGCAAGATGAATTAATAAATTATAGTCTATGTCTCATATTAATGTCTAATCTACTATACTGTAAAGTTTTATTAAAATCAGTACAGCGGTTTCAACGTGAAGGAGCAACAAACATAATCTGTAGGAAATTATTATTTTTTTATCAAAATGAGCTCACGATATTGAATAAAATTAATATGTGTTACAACAAAATAACCTTAAATGTAATTGGTTAAGACATATTTTTGTGTATAATATCCAGAACAATGCATTCCAAACCCAAGTTTCATTTGTAGGTAGGCACAAATTCTTAATAACCCTACCATACCTACTTATAGGATAATACTATACAGATCCGCCTTAATCCGGTATAAAGTGATTTAATTCGGATATTAACAACTCAATAAACTTGATGATGTTATCGACACGTGTCTCTCTACAATAACCTATTATTAAACTCAAACCGTATTGTAATTTGCTTAGCACTTGACGTACGAGTATTGCGTATGAAAATGGGATTAAACATTTTGCGTTTGAAAATAAAAGATTTTTTTTTTTTAAATTAAATAAAATAATATAAATAAAATATATTTCGTATTCCATTTTTAAACGATTTTAAAATATTTTCCAATACAAAATACAATATTGGCAGCGCATTAAGACCGTCAATAGTGTTTTATATTAACAAAGTGGACTTTAAACCTTTGTTTATAAGGTTCATTATATGTGTTACATTTGATGGGATAAGTAAAGGGGAACGAAGCCATGCGCAATAAGTATAGCCAGGCACGTGTCCGCTTGTAACATGTAATTTTTTGTAATATTCCCCCCATCATTGACTTGAAAACGCTTTAATTTCTTCGGTAAAGGAATATTTGGAAGTGTATCGCTAGAAAGAGAATATCAAGTCATTCGTTCATTCATTCATTATTTTCTAATCATTCGTTTTTTGTTATATACGTACTACATGGACATATTTTTTATTATACAATAACATAATTAAAATTAGTCCTTGTTAACGCAACAAAACTTAACGTTTTAATTCCTTTTTTGTTTGAAATTTTCATTAATTCTTTACGATAAATATATTTGGTAACTTTAGAATAGGGTGTCTTGGTTCTCATCCTTATACACACAGGGTGATCAAGCCACTTGTTATCACTATGAAGTAGGTATGTGCTATAGAATTGCATTGGCAAAATATTACACGATTCGTTGTAAATGAGATCATAAAAAAAAATATATAGAAATTTAAAAAAACTAATTTGCCTCAAATTAATTGATGTCAAACGTTATTTTAAATTAACAAGAAAATATGTTTAAATCGGGATCAACATTATATATTACAACAGTACAAAAACATTATAAATGCATACTAAGGATGCAACTAATCTCGTAACTATGACTCTAAAACTTAAATCTTTATTTAATTTCATATATATATCTGTTTATTATTTATCTGCTAACCCTACACCAATATAACGAAACATACGTGACAGGATAAATAGCAGATAGCGATGAACATCAATATAGGGAAAAAAAATTACAGGCTGTTCACTTAGATCATGATTTAAAAAAAAAAATTATCATTTATGCACAGGAATCACATACAACTTCTGTGCAGATATTTTTAACACTAAAATATTCTAGATACTGATTACTTTATACGATCTCATTAAAAGTTTAAGCCTTAAAAAAAAAACCTTAAAGTTTGTATCAATTAAATTACAAAATATGTATATACTAATGTTATATAAAATGTATATAGTGCTAATGTTTTCGGTATCCGATAAGCCTTTTGTGGCGTGTATCAAAGCAATCCAATATCGGATATGGCTAATACCAGCCATTAGCTCAAACGGCTAGACCATTCATTAGCCAATCAAGGCTTAGCGTTCCACGGAATCCATTGTTAGTTACAATAACTGTTTACTGTGATTTATAAAACGGCTAAGCTCAGCGTGTTGACTGATTAAAATTTTGTTACAAATTTTTGTTTTAACGTCCCGTTACAGATTTATATTTTGATTGATTTAATTTCTATTATATTATAATGGAAAATTAAATAACTTAAATGTATGGAGTGAAAATTTCATGATAATATATTTTATTATTCCAAGAAAGCGATTCGAATGACATAAATATATTTCAAGAGAAATATATAATATTTTTTTTTAAGAAACTAGTTGTTGTCCGCAGTTTTGCTCACTGAGATCCTTTAAACTAATCAAACCAGTCCTCGAGTGTTATGAGCTTTGATGTTATAACAGCAGTTTAACAAAAATCGATTTATATCTCTTAACAGCTGTTTCATACCTTAACTAAGTTAAGCTTGTTTAAATAGTAATAAAAATTAATACGATTTATATATGAGCAACAACGAAACTATCTGTGTTAAAGTTAACCGTTCGTACTCGTGGTAAGGCTCTACTATTTTATCATGAAACACTTACAAACATCGATCAGTCGAAAATGAATTGTATAATCTAGAATATTTTAAGTTTATATTTCTTTAAATCATTAAAATGTTTATTTACCATAACGCTGTACCCTGGCTTTCCCTGCCAGATGTTGATTCGTATAACATCGATGAAACACAACCTATTCAAGGATCACAACTATCGTTTATAGAGTGGATTAAAATTAAAACTCCGTAAAACTCACAGCATATGCCAATATTTGAATGCGAGGGGGCCGACCCCCGGACCAAATGAGATTTTGCTTTAAAAAAAATACACGCTTTATTGCTTAAAAGTCGTGACTGCAATGTAAAACAATACACAGTAACAAATATAGTGTTTAACATTAATTTCTATTTCGATATATAATATCTATAAATATAAATAATATCTTTGATAAACAAAAAAAATTTTACCGAGACATAATTTTTTTTAAATATCGGATCTATAAGTTTTTAAGGCGGTAAAATCGTTTTGCACAGATTTTTATCCGTACATTTCTTAGTTTTGAAATTCTAAACAAATTGCAATGGAATTTCAGCCGGCAGATAAGTTATAAGAAAAAGGTATGTATATACTATATACAAGGGTGAAGTCATAAGGAAGGTAATGCATTAATGAATGTTAAGAAAACAGATAGAGATAAGAAATCTGTTCATTGTATATTAAAAGAAAAGTCTCGGGAATAATAAATAAATATCGGGAAACTCAAATATACTTAAAAATAATAATATCTCGTCTACTTCCATTTACTAACATAATAAACAACATAAAAAAACATTTTGAAAAAAATTACTTATAAGCAAACGTATTAACATTTTTCGTACCATAACTGAGTACATTGCTGAAATACAATGCACATTATAAATAACACTGTGGTAGATAACACTTAAGAAAAACAAATCTATATAACTTTATATATATATATAACTTACAAGTATGTATGAACATATGACTACCGTATATCTTACCTATTATATATACGCCTGAATTTATATATATATATATACAACGTTGATAGTATATAGAGTGCCTATTAATTCACGTACCTCAGGCATGTATATAAGTTGAAGACACTCAAGGCTCAAGGCATTCTTAGGCCCTCTCGGTCGGCTGAACATCAAACGAACTAGACTCATAATCATCCGTTTAGGCTTTCTTTGATACAACATTAGCCTCTTTAAGGGAATTTAATTTGAATTTGCTGTCGTGTATTTAAATTACACAGATATCAGCGGTTATTCTCTCTTGATTATATCAATTATTTTGTTAAAGAGCATTTTTTTTTTCAAAGTTCCTATAAGTATAACCTCTTTTCTAGTATTACACTTAAGTAAGCATTAGGTACGCGTTTTTAAATATAGAATTCTAACAAGCTATATACATTTTATGACTAAGTTTCTTAAATTATCGTCTAAATTTAAAACGTTATTCTCTTTTAGTACAAAAACATTTTGGACATCAATCAAAATCAACTGATCGGAAATAATCACACGGAATATGGGGATTGTTAACCAAAATTTAAAGGCATTTTACAATAATTTCACAGCCACCATCCCCATGGAGAGCGCTGACAGTGCCAAATCTACAAAATAATGGTTATCTAAATCAGTATTCACAGTCATTACTATACCCTTCGAGTTATCATGAATTATGACTTATTACAGACCCTACAAAGAATGCCCCAAATGACATGTCACTGTATTGTCACCTAGTGGATTTACGAATGTGGTAACACTGGATTTAGGGATGACCTCCTCTATCTCTTTCAGTCGCACAATAAAAATCATCCGTCTCGCTCTGGCAATATTTATTATAATTTTATTCAGTGGCCGCTATAGATGCTTTGTGCTTAAACGATGTCCTCTAAGGGCTTTTGTTGTTCAAGGGTGGTATTAAATGTAATAACACTATCCCAAACGTTGAATATTTATGGTTTTTTTTTGGCGGTTATTGCGAGATTTAATACGGTGATTACTGTGTGTCAGTTGTATGTAATTATGATTCGCAAGTGTTAGGTTTCAATAACACGTACGGTTGTCGATGTTTGCTCATTTGTGAGGGAGAATTACATTTATCGTGAGGGATGTATCGAATATTTAAATTTTATCTATTATTAGGGAAAGAGAATGTATATCTTCTGATGGTTGTGATGAAATATATTTTTATTTTATTCATTTATATATATTTTATGAATAAAAAAACATACATACATACATCCTCATCATCATCATGATGATACATACATACATACATCCTACATAGTTAAAACTATATAAAAAAAAAATACAAAGCAGATTCCTGTCAAAAGTTCAACAACCTATTTACTATAACACGCGTCAAACCGAACGCGACTCAACAAAAGTAACGAATGCTATAACAAAATAGAACTGGGCATAAAATAAAAATCCGTTGGATTTATAATTGTGATTCATTCGAGCGTTCATCCCCGTACAGTACTAAATAATACACTATTATTATATATTATTATTAATAGTTATGAGATTATTGTCATTAAAATATAATCATTATTGACTTGAGCGGTTGAAGAAATAAATACAATCGACTTTTGCCATTTGATTGACTCTCAAAGACGATGCCATCTAATTGTGTTGACCCCACGGCTGTTTTCACTTCATTATGAATGTTTTAAAATAATGGAATTTTATTTTTAATAGAACATTTTTATTATAATAATATTTACTTATAAATTAGTGTTTTATTTATATAAAATGAAGAATGTAGATTATACTATTATAATAAATAATCTGTTGACCGGTATTTGTAACTAGAGACCAGCTGTCAATGTCAATTGATTTCGATGACAATGAATCAATTTCCGCGTCAAGACACGTATCATTTTGTCCGGGACAATTACTTAGTCACGCATCCATTACACCCTTATCCATAAAATAATATAAAACAAATCAATAATCAATTTTCCGCCAACCCGTCCGTGTGTTTGTTGGGATTTATTATTCTGGCAACATCCGTCTAGCGGAAAATCTGTCGACTCGAAGGTTTACAGCGGATATTTTTATTTATTATCTGTGATCGCATGAATACATTTCTTTTTTTACACTTATTAAAATAAACATTTTCCACGGACTCGTACTTGAATTTTAACAGAGCGTTCATGTATGTCTTTTGCGACATATTTATAACAGCATTTCTATTCTCGCGTCGAAACGACGAATGTGAATCAATTAATTCTACAAACATGGGAAAGCACCTAATAAACGGTTGCATTACAACGTCTCTGAATACTCAATTGTATTAAACTCCTCATACTTCTGTACCACCCCGTCGCGTCTTATTGACAAACTGCCTATAAGTCAATCAAACAATGCCTTTATTGACCCATTTCTTTGAATAGTAAATCGACAATTAAATTTAAATATCCACAACGTGGGAATATATCGAATTAAGTGTTGACTTGTGTCTTGACATGGGCGGGTGATATTTTTTTCTAGAAGGCGTACAGGGGCGTTGTGCGGTCGCATTGTTTCGATTATACAGAAAATTTATTATGTTTGATATGTATGGGAAGAAATAATTAACTTAGCGAGCATAATAGAAGCCGTTTTCATATTACAACGCAAAAACGAATTCATATTATATAAATATTAATGAAAATTTTTATAAAATGCATAACAAATAATATACAATCGATTGCAGGTAGAATTAATTAATGTTTTAATAAAATTAACAACGTCATATGAGAAAAGTTCAATAACAATGGCCGATGTAAGCGTACGTGCATTCCAATTTCGCGATTGATTATAAAACAAACAAAGACTGGATCAATGGATTGCGAAAAAATATATCACGGAAAGGTGAGCAGTTGTTCGCTTACGTTGCAGCTTGAGATTTGAAGTCAAAGTCACCCAAAATATTGACTCGCAAAGTGCCGACTCGTCGCACAATACACAGCAGGTTGCCTATTGTGAGACCCTCGCTACGATCCGACAATTGGAGTAATGCACTGCTTTTTTTATTATTCGCTTTATAATTTTAAACTTAAACGAACAATACCAAAGATAGCGACGGACATATTTTTAAATCATTCCTTTGTTTCACACGACAGAAACACTACCGGCTCTGAGCTTTTTCACTCGACATTATATATATATATATACCTATATGTATATCTATAAACATGTCAATACAAGCGAAAATTTTCGCATAGTATTAATTAAATTACAAACAATATAATGAAATATAAAATCGATAAAGACCCTCTATTTGCTCCATTTTACACAACGCTCTTTACAAGATGGGTCTCGCAAAAAAAAAAGCGCTCTTTAAGCTTATTGAAAAGTATTCTCGCCCTACGTTCACGGAGTCTGAGCAAATATAAGATAATTCTTGCGCCTCACCTCACCCGGTATTTAGGGGCACCTTTCATTTTTACTGTACCGTACGTTAGGTGCATATAATGGGATTTATATTTACAAAACACGTTTCCGATATGAATTAATATTGGATATTAGAAAAACGTAAAAACATCGTGTACGGAACCTCATAAGATTTTTAATTTAATTTTATTTTATTCTGATGTATTTATGTTTTTGTTCAAATTGAAAAAATACAATGACTTAAACTAATTTCGAATGAAAAAGAATTTCATAATATTAGTATTCATTTTTTTATTTTCCCAAAAATATACTCCGTTTAAATGATATATAATTATTTATAACGATATATATAAAGTCGTAATAAGTTTAAAATTAAAACAGAAATATTGACGGCTTTACAAAAATCAATATAATGTCACTTAAACTTTAATTGTTATTATTATTTTTTCGATAACTTACTATTATTAATTACTATTACTGATTGGTCAGTTACAAAAATTTTAACTTCATTTCAGTTACAACATCACTATATTTTAATATATTCATTAATATATAATTAAGCTAAAAGCTGTGTAAGTTTTTGCCTTTAAATCTTAGTTTTAATCGTGATTTGTATCGAACTAATACTTAGCTGCCATCTTACTCTGATTAAACATAATCATTAAATATAAATTACTATAAATATCAATTTAGAGATGTTAAACAAGTTGTATAACATTTTTATTCTGCTTTTAAACCTTTTTTCTATTTCATTATCTTCACATGAAACACTGGCCAAAATGATAACTTGTTCTTCATCAACTCCCAATATTACCTTTTGTTATAACAAAAATGACATATTTTTTGTTTTGTTTAAAAGAAATTACATTCTACTAAGCATCCTTAAATGTAATGAAACTGAATAAAAAAAAAACAATATGGCGGGAACAAGCCTAGGCTATTGAACATATGTTTTTTATTTCATCATAGATTTTTTCATATATATATATCTTTTGACGTTATCCTTTTAAACACCTTAATCCCATCCAATAAGAAGTTTAAATCGTATTGCGACGAATGCATTATATTTTTTTTTACGGCAATAAAAAACAAAACCACATTTGAGTGTAATCACATGAAAAACCATTGTTGGATAAATAAAAAAAAAATTAAAGAAAATCAATTCATGTGTACACACGAATATAAACATATTTCATTAAAGGGTTATTTACTAATTGGTGAATTAAGCAAGTACAATCGCGGACGCAAGTCAATGGGCGTGTAAATCGAATTAAGAACATTTACAGGTTTGTGTGGAGTTTTTTTTTTTTTTTCCGGAACGACCACTGCGCAGACGTTTTTCACACATGGCCACACCCGGGTCGCTTGACTATGCATAATATTTTTATTTCAATATAACAGAACCTAGTGTATTTAAACGTATCTGAGTTCGTTTTTGTTTATCCTCCTCTCGTCCCTTTACATTTTTAATGGTGTTTGAAAACGATTTTTAATTAAAAGATCAAAATAAATTGTTGCTGTTAACTAAATAACAAGAGCAATACAAATCGTCCGTTTATTTATTGAATATAATATCAAAAAACATTCAATTAGCGCGACTCATTGGCTGTCAACTCTTTGTTGTTGCGTCGCTTGTTATAAATTTCCGTTTCATTTTATTTTCAAACTCGAAAAACCCTTTCGCAGAAACATTTTTCTAGTCGAATAGTCGAAACTAAGATCACGGACTTTTAATTAGACTGCTTGTTATAATTTTCTCATCGAACAACTCTATCATCCGTCATCCGAAGCGATAAACTTTTACACAATTTATTTATTAGCACATCAAAGTTGATTCATTCATTAACAGAATAATATAAATGACAATAACCTCATTAATTGATTCAAGCCGAATTACAATAAACAAAAAAAAACGGAAACAACATTATCTGTGTCAAAAAACTGTCAACTATCAAAGTCAATCATACAGTATAAAAACGGCCACGTTAGTTTTTCGAACGTGCCGCGCTTTCTCGGTCGATCGGGCATCGCGTCAGCTGCCATTCAGCCGACAGGGCGGACCACCGCGGCTGCGTATCGAGTTACATTCTATCGTCTTACTGCCTTCCTGTCCTACGTCTAAGTTACGCGCTACGTCCGTTTGGCGCGCTGTCACATGACAGTGACAGTTGGTAGGCCCGCTGAGGCCCGATATGTCTTGGGTTCCTTACTTTTTAACTAGGGTGGCCTGTCCGTTTATCAACTAATGTGTATTATATTACATTAAAAATGCAATATGTATATACTATTACTACTTAAATTTTATATTATAGTTATTGAAATAATTGTGGTAAAAACAACACGTCTATCAACATATGTAAATACAACACAGGTTTCAAACAGAGGTGTATTTCATATTTGTTTCATTTAAGGAATATATACGTTTTAATTTTACAACAATAATCTATTGCTTAAAATATTTTGTTTGTATTATGAATTTTCTGGTAAATATAATTGATTATATTTGATAGCGTTAGTGCACGCCTCTCTGACCGCATGTTGTCAGTTTGTCCTCTACATCATTATCGATAAAACTCTTCCACCCAATTATAAAAGATAAAAACTGTTAACAATATTGATATTCCGGAGGTTACAGGCACAACTCCAGGCCGTATCGATAAATTTTGCCTTCGATTATTTCCTATATAAATTCTATATAAAATTTTATGTCAAATTACTTTCATTTAAAAAAATATTTGTATACAGGCTTTATTGAAGTCCTTATTCTTATATAATAATTACTTTAAATGATATATTGTAATAGTATTAAATTTCAAACAGGTTTCTTCAATAAACCGTGTGTTACGAAACCTGGCTGCTCAGAAAGAAAAGTCAAGCAACCAGCAACCATCCAACGACTGTTCGACGCCTGTATACGAGCGGTTGCGATTACTTGGTACCCCGGGATCGGCTCCGACGTGGCCGAGGTCGCCCTGGCCGACGCAGATAGACACCAGAACACCACCTTACCAACTACACAGCTTGAGTCCTGGACCTCAGGCTATTGGCTGCAACGGCACAGAACTGCCGGTCATGAAGAAAGGTCAGTGCTGCAAAGACTTATATGTAAACGGATTATAACTTGAAGTAATTTCTGTTTTCATGAAAGACATTTTCGTCTTCAATGATCATGGTTGCTGTAAATTAATAATAATATTAAAAAATGCAGAACGAAATATAAATAAGCGAGTCAAAATCAATAAATTATATTTAGATAAATGTGTACTAACTAAATTCTTATAAATTATTATATTAGCAATGCTTTGTGTAGCTTAATGGCGAGAAATTTATAAAAACATCTTTTAAGACGATACAAAACAGAAGTCTAGACTAAAATTAATCGAGTTAAAATCCATCGATACATATCCTCCATGCACATGACTTTTTTAACTAGATCCACGAACAAACTCATAACTGGCTGCAGACGAGCAATTAAAAAAAAACAGCAAAAAAGGGCAAACAATCCTGGTCACACTGTCTGCGTGGAAACAGAACTTTTTTTGTCCACATTTTCGCCGGCATTTTGATAGTCGATTTGCGGCTCCCCCCCTAAGGGGCGCCTCCAGTACCGTCAAAAACATTACTCTGCTCATCCGGTTGGAAGATTTAATTTTCATTTTTATCTCAAACATCCCCTTTGTAGTGGTCTGTAGTCTGTATCCAATTAGGTGGCTTTGAAGATTTTTCTGGAACTCCGCATAACTGCAATCTAAAGTTATGGAATTTTTAATTTCGATACCGTATTAGTATAAACGTTAGTCTTATTGCTGTTTGACGCCATTTTGATTGACTCGAACGCGAATCGCAATAGAATTGTCATGAGGAATAAATGTTTATAATTTTTTTACATTGTAAATAATAGCATTAAATGAAAAATAAATTCTTGATATAATTTATATTTCTAATTTAAATGAGCTTCACACTATTAGGTTACTATAAACTGGACTAAGCCCTCGGGCTAGTTAACGTAACAAGATTAAACGCTTTGTGATTTTGATTATATTCTGGCAACATTTAATACAGACGTTTGATGGTAAATAGAGCTATATTTAATTTAAACATTCTTTAATACTCTAATAGAGATTATCTATTAACAAAACGAATTGACATTGACATTAAATTGACGTACCAAAGACAATTTCACCTTTTTAAGTAATTATCATTATCGAGGGACGAATCAAAAATAAAATTCCTTACAATTCCTGACAAACCAATAGCTTGAATAGCTCACAGACAAGGTCAAAGTACGACACCGTGAAATCATTTAAGGAACCAAAACTAAATAAAGGGAGGCTTTGATAAATGATGGAAGGAGACAGAAGATATGACACTATAATGATAAAAAGGGACGGAAAAGCGTCTGGCCTCTTAAGATAAGAAAGAAAAATGTCGCGAGATTTATCCTGAGGGTCCAAATAAATGGTTATCATGGGGTTCCGTAGTAAATTAGTGAGATGTATTGCTAGTTAAATATTTATAGTGGCTAAATAAATGGAACGGTTCCATTTCAGGTTACCACTTGTTATTTATACTCCCATTATATTAATGAATTCATATAAATATATTCACAAAAAAACATTCTTTATAACAATCCAACAAATAAATTCACATTTCGTACATTACCATACAAATACGTCAAATAAATCATGTCTATACGAGTAAAGTATCAGACGCAGAAAAAGACGACAGGAAAAAAATTAAAAGAATAGTGTGAAAATGTTTTATAAAAGCGACTAACACACGTCCTCTTTGAATATAAAGCATCGAATAATTCATGATTTTTTTGGCAAAGTTTTCGGGGACAATATATTCAGGTAGTTTCAGTTATATGACAAAGAAAACTAATTATATTATACGTACAATATTTACTCAATCTTTCCTAAGAAAATCCTCTGTTAACTTATTTGGATAAATCCAATACTTATCTGTATAAAAAATTAAGAATATTTTTTCATTTGAATGTCCACATAGTTTACTCTACATCACGTTATTTTATACAATTTTTGTCTTAAGTTTGTTTTTGGAGGCACAGATTTAAATTTTAAAAGCCATTAATTAAAAAAATACGTGTGTGTAGATGTATACTTGAGGGTAGGTACATATATTTTCATTAAAAAGAAATCATGTCTGTATTATGTCTAACTATGATATGAAATTTCTATTGCCTACTAAAATGTAAAGAGCATAGTTACAAAATCTTTTTTCTTCACTTCGTATGTCATAATGAACGTAGGTTTAATTCTTGCCATTAACGAATAGTTGGAACATTAATATTTACGTAACTCAAAAAACAAATTAATTAAATATATTAAATTATAATTTAATCTTCAAAGCTCACATCACACACTGACAGACAGACAACGCACACATATGTAATACATATGGGCATGATGATTTATATAGATAATTCACACATATAAAGCTTGTATGTATGTACGTATGTCGGCGCTTCAAAGCGGACGGCTCTAACCCTTTGATCTGCGAAGTGCTCCAAATAGCTATGGTTAGCTCTAGCCCTTCTATTTCGATGTCTTAAATCGTTTGAAGACAATATTTCATAATATGAATTAACATTTTTTTTGGTTAATTATTAATAAATAATAGGATTCAATAATTTTACTTTTTAATTCATTTATTAGAGTTTTTATCTCTATATGATTAAGTTTACTCTATAAATTTTCTTTAAGATTTGGTAAATTTAGTCAACTATAAAACCTCTTTTATTGAGTCTGAAATAGGCGTGGTACAATTTCTACCTAAAATGAAATTACATTCAAATACCTAATAGAGTTAACCACTAACAAACAAAAGGGCCGAGGACAAAACAACGGGATTCCGCACAAAATAGCAATTAAATAACGCATCACCCTCGAATGACTCGAACTGACCATAGGGCTCCGTGGACATAGACAAACAGATTAAAAAAGGATTTAACAGATTATAAACCTCTTTAAAAACAAATAATAGATTATATATAAAAATATAACTACAATATAGAACCTTTTTTGTTTATTATAATTTGTAAATTGAAAAAAGTAAATTTATTCCGCAACAATTATATGGTTATGATATAAATTCATTAAACATAATATAAAACGATAATGCCGAATAAAATGAAATAGTGATAATTTGAAAATGATTTTACAGATAAATACAAAACAAACAGATAATAAAAGTGTACCAACATGATCAAAAAATTATTCATTCGGCTAGTCAAACAATAAGGCTATGGATGCGAACCTTTGAGGGCCCGCGTCCAATAACGCATGTAACAGGATTATGGTACGTTAAAATGTACGTTAAGGGGCGTTTTAAACCCTTCACGAACCCCGTGTGTAATTACGTCTGTTAATTTGTACGGTTATTACCTCACATCTATGTAGGTACTGTTTGCTCGTGTCGTGGTTGAGATGATATTTAAATTATACTTACATGTTATAAATAAGAATTTAAGGCCATTTTAATATTTTTTTCTCATTGAAATATTTAATATATATGTTTCATATATTTTCAATACTAATAATAATTATATGTTGTATCTATAATTAATTTATCTTTAGGCTTCCTACCTACACTATGATTAATGAGTGAACATTATTGGAATATATAATCAAAATAAATCAATAACTTAAAAAAAATAGCTATACAAGTAAAGCGGAGCCTTCTTCAACGTATCATCTTAAATATCAATAGATGAATAGAAAATAAAGTAAAAATATATGTAAATAGATTTAATCAAAACATACTATTGAGAAAGTTGTTCATATTTTCAACATTAATATTAAATTTCTTAAAATATTTTTTTTTACGAAATATGTAAGGTAAATTTAGATACATGGTGTTCACTTATACCGAATCTCGGCAATAGATCTGAATTCGTTTGTTTGAAACAATATAAGATCAATAGAAACTCGAATGAATTAAATAACCGAGTAAAAAATAGGACTTCAATAAAAGAAATCCGACGTAAGTTTGTAATAAAACAAGTAATATAAATTATTATGGCATCATTTCATTTCATATAAATAATGCCAGGGTTGAAAGTCCAGTGGGCGGAGCGCGCATTACTGCCGCCCTGGTGAGCGCCGCGAGTAAACAACTTGTCTATAATTATACCACATACGGCTGTATATGGCCGTATATAGCTGTATATAGCTGTATGGCCGTATACGACTGTATATATAATGCCGGCGTACCTGACGTACGATGTTTAAAATACAAATTTAAAATGGCTTCTCCTATCAGTTTGTATTTCTTTAATCATGTAATAAATTATTGTGGATTGATTAAATTTTGTATAAAACTTTCCTAACATATTTTTAGTATTAATATTGTCGATATTTTAAAATAGACATGTTTACTAGACTGTAAAATATTAAAGGAGGTTTTATTAAAGAAATTATTTACCGTCACGTAGGTATAGATACATTAAAATTTTTTAATCTATGAACTAATGAAACGTAAAATTTGACAGATTATTATAATTGATAAAAATGTTTATGATATTTAAGTCTATAGGAACCATAGTTATTATATATTATTTATTTGTTTCTAACAACTTATGTCCGATGTTTTATAACACGTTTTTTTTAATGTATGACACTATATATTTGTATGTACAAATACGTGCATATATACATATATAAAATTCAATGAGTACTTGAAATTTTTTTCTCATTTTCGGAGAATAACAGTACCGAGTATTATGAAGTAGTTTATATGAGTATTTGTTAAAAATAAAAAAGTTATTACTTTTATTAATTGAATGCGTTTTCAAGTCAAATGTATTCTGCCAATAAATATACGAAGTGAATGTTATCCACCCTTAGCTTATGCAGTGTTGGAAATTTTAGTTTAACGTAATAAATAAATATTTCATAATATATAAGATGAATTAGGAAATATAGGTAAGTAGATAAATGAAAAGACACACGTATATTATAAATTACAACGTTTTTAGTAATCTTTTGACAGAACCTAAACCGAGTAAAAATATTCGTAAATAATTCATTATAATTAAATATTAAATTAAGTATTTTTTGTAATAATAACAAAGTAATGTCTTTTGAGAAAATAAATTAATAGATATGTGATTTTACGTATTTCACTTCGATGTTAGAATTGCACGTCTCATGCGTATATATAATAAATTTTATACTAGCCGTGCCTTCGACTTCATCTTATATATAAACAATATTAAGGCATATTTTTCTAAACCTAGCACAATATATAACACACCTCAACAGTCACTGATAATATTTTTTGTCGTATTTTCTGGAATATTGTATTTAATTAAAAAACGAGTTAAAAGTCAAAGGAACACATTCCAAGTAAACAATTTTTATTTATTATCAACAAAATTTCTAAATTAAAAAGAATTTGTAGGAACTTATAATTATTTATATTGAAAAATTACGAATCATTGTTTTTAACTTACCTGCAAATATAAGCTTAAAAGAATAAATGTAGGTAATAAAAACCTCGAATAGAGGTAGAACAGATTGTATAAAAACATTGTTACCTGTACCTTACCTATCATTTATAAACTGCAAATCAAATCAAGCCCGCTTATACAGCTTGTTCAAATCGAGCATGTTTATTTAAAAAAATCATACAATTTTCAGAGGTCACAGATGTACAACTCTAATACACGACAAATTATTCATAGTTTTATCTATTCGTCAGTAGAATCGATAGAAGAGCAAATAATACATATTTATTTGAGCAAACTCAAATGTCGTCAAATGAGCCTCATTAGAAACTTTAGACGTAAGAACTGTCGAAGTTATATAGTATACACATATATAAACTTGCACATATATATTTTATAAAATTATATACAGCTATATGAATATCTATACAAGTACATTAACAACCTTTATGAAATCTAAATAAATGTTAATATATATCTATAATTCGAAGGTCGTTTCCCGTTTCTCACAAAATGGCTGAACCGTGACCGCACTGCTGATAGGAAAATTCATAAATCGTGTGACTTTTACGTTATTTGTCTTACGTCGGATGAATTTCAATGTATTATTAAACTCAATTTATACAAATTTCAACCATACGAACCCACTTTTCTTGTATGATTTTTATTTAAATGTGATTTTTTTTACCTTTATAAAATAGACGCCATGTTTCATTATTATCGTGAAATACTTCTATTAATATATTTTACAATAAAACTAGTCACTTTCGAATTTATAGTAGCTATGTGTTGGAAATATTTTAATACATTATTTTTCAAAATGTTCACCTGACACTAGGTATATCTTATATCAGAGTTAAATATTAATAAAAATAAAACATAGAAGAAAGTACACGTACATCAATCTTCAATCATATTAATATATAGGTACTTATAAGTTATAAATATAACGAACACAACTCCCTCAAGACGACGCGGGGGATTCAATGAAACGTCAACCTGACATTTTTGCGATAAGGCAACATCGTTGTTTATTACGTGGCGGCCATCTTTTCTGTGGCGAATATATTAAAACTAAAATTATAATAATAAAATTAATTTAATTTAATATACAATTTTTTTTTCATAAAAACAACAATTATAATATCTATTGATAAGTTATTTGAAAATTTGGTATTATTAATTAATGTATATTATTTTAAATCACCGTAGCTCCCTACGCGTCTGGACTAATTTCGGTGCCGTCAAATAGAGACACATCTATTATCTGATACGGATCTTGGTGCCTTCATGAAACATTAATGTTTTCCCAACTGACAGATGGGCTGCTGATACACCGAATGACATTTGCCACTAGCAAACAGAATGCCATGGGACTCAGAACTTTATGCGACTGTAGTGACGGTGTAAATATTGAAGTAC
This sequence comes from Danaus plexippus, assembly GCF_018135715.1. Classification (NCBI taxonomy): domain Eukaryota; kingdom Metazoa; phylum Arthropoda; class Insecta; order Lepidoptera; family Nymphalidae; genus Danaus; species Danaus plexippus. The sequence goes on from NC_083554.1 coordinate 4,017,204, forward strand.
CTCCTCTCGCGTTTTGAGGTGTCATATTCGCGGCGATGTCTGTGGGTGGGCTGATAATTAAGAAGTGATGTATGTCGTGTTCTGTTATTGTATTTACTATTAAATATTTTAGTAATTTGAAAATGTTTATTTATATTAAAAGTAACATTTTTTATAAACCAGGCCCGTTAGCATAAGAGCGAAAGTTCATGAAGTTTCTTTTCATTTACATAGAAAAAAAACTGTTTTTATTTATCAGTCCAGGTAGTTTATATCCATTTAAACCACAGTTGGTATGCTGTAGCATATAAATATAACAATAAAAACACTTAAATGCTACATCCGTGAGGGATAAGCTGTATAATACTCCGCTCATGAAAACACTTCGTTCCGATCATATGAGAATCCTACTACGGTAACTCCTATCTAGAAAGTCCATAAAAATACAAAAAAAAAATCTTTTTAAAAAGTTATCCAGGTCGAGTATTTTTTGTTTGTTTATAGTCTATGGTGTGTCTGGAATATTGATATCAAACTTTAAAAAAACACAACCAATTGAATACAACTGATTAAGCAGCCCTTAAAACCGAGTTGGAAACGACACCATTATTGGGCATACATTTTTAAGCGATAACGCTATCGTAGGCAGGGTTACGTGGTAGGCTGTCCCGTTATCGTCCCCTTCTGCATGAACGCCCTCGTTACAGTCCCCCCGGACCCCCTGACGGCTCCCGCAACCCCCGCAACCCCCACGCTACTCTACCACGCATCTTGACACTTGAAAATAATTTATTCAAAACATACATAGTTTACTTGAAATGTTTCAAATAAACTTTATATACGTATAATTTGAACGTTCTTTTTAACGTGGTTTAATATTATATATATTTCTTTTAGACAGGACTTCCATCCATATAGATTTTTAAACGTTAACATGTAATATAACAATTTTGAAAAATATGTGTTAAATTTTACAAGGACGGCAATCAAATTCTGTTTAAACAGGAGTTTGTTACATGAGAATGTATTCTTTAAAATAACTATACATATATTCTTTAAATACATGTATTATTTAAATAAATATATATGATATTAGTACGTAGGTTCTTCAGTCGCAGTACGCGTCCGTTCGTCCCCCGTCTACTAGACGGGATTACGAAAGCGGACACGCCGCAAAATAACTCACTCTAAATAAAATACACTCTTTTCTACTTCACTTAGTCATATAATTAAAATTTTTAATTATTTTATATAAGAATGAGGTGCTAATTTTATTAGACCAACAGATAATCTATAGCTTCACATAATCTGTGCAATTTATAACCGAATAGCTGTCAAAGTAAAGTGAACATTTCACATTTTAAACAGATAATAATGTATTAAAAGTTTTGGAGACCGAAACCCGAGCGTTTTGATAAATCGCGTAACCAAAGATTAAAATCTCAAGTCGAATAAATCCGCCGTTATGGTTGTTTGTTGAATTAAGTAAGGTAAGTTCCGCGATGTTTCAAATTCTTAGGAGATAAGTGACGCAACTTCTGATTGGATTCCGTTATCAATTGTTATTTAATTATAATGTTCGAGTCGTTAACGATCACAGGTTTTTCAATTTACAGAATACGAAATATTTATTTTTATTTAATGATTAAAATTTGTTTTATTTATAAGGAGCTAGTTTTTTTTGGATACAACATGCTTTTGTTTATGTGTTCGATTTTCCTGACTCAGGATTTCCTCCGAATGGAATAGCGATAAGTTATTTTTTCTTCATAACAATATATACAATATTTAAAACAAAATTAGTCTTACTTTCTCCTTAATACATCATGTATCCCTCACTCAAGCCCGGTCAATTTCGATCCAGCCATTTCGGAGGTTACCCGAATATATAAAACTTTTAAACAAAATTTATTTTGTTATATTGAGTAAAATGTAGATATTTTAATATTAAAATTTATTATTTTAAGAGATTATAATTCTTCAAGACTAAGATAATTTTCTTCTCGTAATATCTACCAGCTGCAGTTGTAACTCGTACACACTGGTAGAGTTTTCAATTGATAAAAACTTTAAGCTAAACTAGTTTTTTTCAGATTAAGATATGTCTCAGATAAAACAACCTTTTAGATATTTCAGCTCTATAGCTGGATAAATATGGTTTTGGTGAACGGGTTTTTGTTCGATAAATGATTTAAAAAAACTTAAATATTAAAATATCGGTTGATAACATTTATTTATTAAGAACCCTTGGTTGGTTTGCGTTAGTTAAGCAGAGACTTGTAGTCTTTTTGCCATATTTCATATACATTTACAATAATAGGTATTAAAGACTATTTGTTTTTTGACTGTTATACTGAGTATAATATAGTAATTAACCGATACAAAATAATCGATCAGGCGAGGAACCGCTTGAAGGTTTGGAAGCTCTACATTCTGATGAGACGGGTTCCGGAGACAACTCGAACGCGGGCTCCAGCGGCGCTGATGAAGACGCCGCGAGACTCCGATTGAAGAGGAAGTTACAGCGGAACAGAACCAGCTTCACCAACGAACAGATTGACAATCTGGAGAGAGGTAGGTTGCAGGAAAAACTTGTTCTAGATAGATTCTTACCGATGAACAAGCAAAAATACTATAATATCAAATGCATGTTTCTCTTAATGACGTTAACAATGAAGGCTAATAAATATATTACAGAATTCGAGAGAACTCACTACCCCGACGTGTTCGCGCGGGAGAGACTCGCCGCTAAAATAGGACTCCCCGAAGCAAGGATACAGGTAGGGTAGAAATAAAAGGACCTTCGGCTTATAAATAGAAAATGTAACATGAGAAAATATACACAACGTATAATAATTAAAATAAAAACATTTTCAAGTTACTGTCAAAGTAACGTAATGATATGTTACAAGCATTAGACGATAGTAGTGACCGCGTAGCGCGGTGTGTTAACCTGACCCGACCTTAAGGTGTGGTTCTCGAATCGGCGCGCGAAGTGGCGTCGCGAGGAGAAGATCCGCAGCCAGAGACGGAGCCCCGAGTGCTTCACGACGCACGCCCACGCGCACGCACACGCGCACTCCCACGCGCACGCGCACGCGCCCGCACCGGTGACGCACGCGCACCCGCCCGCCCTCTCCGCGCCCGCACAACACTCGCAGCATCAATACCAGCCGCCTCTCAACGTGGACACTTACAGGTCAGTAGTTGTATCAGGAATCAACGTACTAACATAAACATACAAGACCACGTTTATGACCCTTCCTCCAAATAATAAGTGCCATGCACCTATGAGAGTTATTTTTTGCACAATAATCAATAAAAATCTTAATAAAAAAATTACAGACGCTTCTCCTTATGTAAATAAATGTCAACTGACACGGAAGGAGCACTGCTTTATATGCTGTACATTATCATATTAACAAATTTCTCATAACATTTCGTACTGCTTTAAAAGACTTTGTACCATCGAGGAAGCGACGTATCGATACTATCAGCAGCTATTTTCCGATCTCGTGACCTGTTCCGTGTGTCGCAGCCCCTTGACTCCTATGGGCTACAGCGGCGGGATGGTGGGCGATTCTCCGGTGTGTGAGGGCGGGGACGAGCTGTGTAAGGGAGGTTTCCTGGGCTACCCGCGGTACGACCTGCCCTCATACAGACACTACAACCACGGATACCAACACGAACCAGCCTCGCCACCGCCGGGTATGTCACAGCACTTAACAAATGACTATCACGGCTCTAGACACATATATTAATCATAATGTACTTCTGTTATAGTAACTCAGACAACACTGGTGTTTGTGTAACGGCTCTAGTTTGTCAAAATTTTCAATTCACAAGCTAAATATCCCAGACATATTTTTATATTCGCGAATTTTAAATGTGTGTGATAATAGAGCTCACAGTTCCTTGGGAAACCGACATCCCCAAAAGACCATGCCATCAAGGCCAACACATATTACGAGCTCACAAACGAACTCACTAAGCATAGGTTAATTGTAAAATTGTACGCGGTAGAAGTAGGAGCGAGAGGTATAACAGCCAAATCTCTCTACAACCTGCTAAAATACTTGGGCCTGTCAAGAATTAACATCAGTTCATTCTTGGAACGTGCGTCTAAGGCAGCCCTAGTAGGTTCCTTTCAAACTTGGTTAGGTAGAGGGAGGAGCTTGGACAGTGGAGGAGAGCGTTTAACGGGCGTTAGATTAGGGTCCCTTAAACCTACACCTGGGTCGCAAGTCCCAGGCACTGTTGAAGCTTGCAACGCCATGGACCCGGCACCCGCACGGCGAATCCATGGAATGACGAGAATTTTCGTCTCATTAAGATGACGGTGTAGCTGAATTTAGTTTAACTTTTTTGAGAAAAATTGTTATTTTATAATATCATCTGGATAACGTTCCCTGTCATTATATCTGTGGGTAGATGGAAATGAAAGCGTATCTATCCGTGTAACAGCCGGTGTAGTCTTGAAAATGCCCGAATTATAACAAGAAGGAAACACAGATGAAAACTATTCCACGCCTTTGCTGTGCGCAAAAACGGAAGCATATCTCTTGGCATGGATGCGAGGAAGAGTCCATCTGGTTGGTCGAAAATAAAAATTGATGCAGGAATTAAAACAAAAAATTGCTGCATTCTCCAATAAATATCCTATAGACTATTGACGGGCTTACTTTACACGTGTGCTAGAACCTGACTAGATTGTTTGAACCAGGCCGTCATCACCAACAAACCTTTTTGCGCGTCTCTCCACGGAGTTATCTCGACGGTAGTGAAGTGATATATGGCAGCATATTCCCAAGTGCCAGCAGTCTTTCACACACGCAAGATATTTATTTGTATAAACAAAAACGCTGTTCCGTCGTGAATTACTGCCGTACTTTTAAAAGGCAATGGGGTTTTCTTTCAGTTGCCTCATCATTCTCAATGAACCGCCAAAAATTAAGCCTTTGGGGTACTCCAATGCCTGGTAACTGAGGACAGTTTGAGTTTTCCGAGTATATTTTCTAAAAGTAGGATTCAAGGTAAACGGACTCTTTTTGGCAGTGAAAAAATACGCTTGTGTTTATTATAACTCTTGTATGGTCTTTAACTGTATAAATTCTGCAAATCGGATAAAAGGTCACCAACTCGAGGAAAATACGCAAAAATATGTCCATTAAGGAATAAGTCAAACCTTAGTCTAGTCCAATACAAAGTCTAAGAAAAATGTATACCTTTTTTGATTAAACAACTCAATCTAAAGATTTTTAATTTTATGTTTATATAAGATGAAATTTGTGAATCGATAGGTAATCATTTATTTCGTGTTGGAAAATCTAAAGTATAAAGACCATACCGTAATGATTGATGATTTGTGACAATCAGATAATGAAATTTTATTTCTGAACGTGTCCTGTAAGTTTCTAACAGCTTATCAGCAAAATATAATAAAAAATAGTCATTGAAGACCGAGGTCAATGGCCATCTCTTAAGAAAACTCAGTAGAATTTAACAGTTTTCTAAAATAACATATAAAGTTGCGAATATTTCTTTATGTGTCAAAAACAGCACTGACCTATGAAAAGTTGAAAGCGTGTGTTTTACTAAAACACCGATTAGACAATTGAAGACTCGAATTTTGTGGAATGAACTTGAAAACTGCGGGGAAAATTAAAATATTCGCGGGAATCATAAAAAAAAATTTCAAATGGTTAAAGATGTTACGTGTGATTGTAAAAGTTTTGGTATACAGGAGTATTCAAATACGTTTTTTGCAAATTTTTTGGATTAAAAGTAAGAGGTGAAAGGTTGCATCTGGAGCTCCTCTCACTGGAACAAAATGTCGAAGAAAGATAGCATTCGGTGACGGCGAACTGCTGCAAGAATCTTTGTCCGTATTGAGCATAGACACGAGAAAACGTTGCAAAATCACTTAGTATTCCTAATAAAGTACTTAAATAAATACTATATATGTATTAATTTATAACTTTCGTGTAAGACGACAACTAGAGCTGCTAAACAAAATCCTGTGGTATTTTCTAAACGTAATTTTTTTGCTGAATTTTACAGAAATTACGAATAACTTGCTAAAACTAATTGATACTATACAACTTAGTACTCACCTTATTTTTTCCTGTAGAAAAATATCTAATAAAAGCTGTTTCTTAGTCTGATATGAATTTCTGAGATTGACAAATGAGTAAATTCTCCCTCAGATATATTAAAGTAATTAAAAACAATTATGAATTAATTTTCAATTGTCCTAATATTATAAATAATTAGTATAAACGCTTTATTTGAGGCCAATGAAACGAGAAAAAGTGAATAAACAGATCCTCTCCAAGTAAAGTTGCGATAGCATTCCATCTTTAATATTTTCTTTGTAACTTATAGATTAAAATTGTTTAGCATTTCACGTAACTTTTCGAGTCTTAAACAAAAACCATCAGTTTAAGTGAAAATTTAAATAGGTAGTTTATCAAGTCGGCATCACTAATTGAAAATGTGTTTACACTTTTTATCGCGTTTCGTTGGCCGAGATGTCATATTTAACCAAATGGAACAAGTGCAAGTGACGGTCCGTTGATACACAGAGCATGTTGTAACAGAGCTGGGCGGACTGCTGGGGGCTGGAGTGTCCGTGCCTCTAGCTGTTCCAGGACACGACCAGCAGTACTGGCCGAGACTGCAGTGACGTTGGTGGATGTAGACACACACACACACACATACACAAACATGGACACGCACACATTTCCACAATGCATCACATCATGGACTACACACATACACACACCATTACCTTAACCTGTGTTTCGTTGATGTTGTATCGATTCACGCACACATAGATACGAACGCTTTCCGTACAATCAATAACCGAACACGTCACAGTGAGAAAATACAAAAGATAAATAAATCGGTAGATCGATAACAATAGTTATATTGAGGCTCCGTGTCGCGACCGGCCACAGATTACATTAACGATAACTAATATATTAAGTAAGTTAGCTGCTTTTCAGTCCTCCTTAGCCTGCGTCGCCTCGACGCCTGGCGTGAACACTCGCCGCAGACATTAACCTTGTTTAATATATTATATAGAATAGTATAAAGAATAAACATATCTATAACTATAGCCACAAACCGGAAACGAGCACAAACGAAGGCTCAAATGTAAATGTAAATTAGGATACTTCATACAAATAAATATAAACCTAGTTGTAAGGGCTGGCGGACACAGAATACGTTATTTTAATTTTATTATTATAATAATAAAACTTGTAAACTCTATAAACTTCTAAAGTTCTCGATGTATCATACATTATATGTAAGCCTTTAGGTGTAAGTCAGCCCCGTCGGGAGACGTTAGTGAAAGATTTGTATGTATGTGACTCTGATAGCCCTAATGTATAATAAATGTTACATTTATTTAATATTCATTTCGTAGCTTAGTCTAAGATCGATGTAATTTTAATACCAATAATATGTACATTTGTTGTAAATGTTTAAAAAAAAATTTTTAACTTAAGAAAAGAATGCTCTGAATATCTCCGACATTCAGACGGCGTCCGAATGTAATGTATGAGAATAATTTTTCTAACTTTATCAAATTAATAAAAAAAATATTATCTGTATTAAATACCAGCGAGGTAATGTTAGTGTCGCTGTTGCAAAGCCCTGTAGAGCTGTGTCCCGTCAGTAGCTCGCGGGTCGCTGCGTCAGGACGGTGGAAGTGATTTAAAATTTCAATTATTTAGGGTATTCGTTTCGAATTTACTAACATTAGCTGTAAACCTGTACATGTTATGATAAATGTGAATAACTCGTGTGATGTCGCGCTCCCACGGCTGCATTGTAATTATAATACATTTTTGGATCAAAAAAAAAATTTGTTTGATTTCATATGAATATAAAATTCTTAATTTAAAATATATATTGATTACAATAAAAAGTCATAATTTTCGAATAATATAATTAAAGCTCTCAATTGTATTACAGCAATTTCATTTTAAAATTAATCGAATTTATATATATGTATATATATTAAAAAAAAAAACGTACTTACACATAACCTCATAAGATAAAACATTCTACGAACCTTGTAGATATATCATGGAAGAGTAACTTTATTATCAGACGCAGAGACCTTTATAAGGCGAACCATGTTTCGTTTGACAATTTTCATCTCTGTTATCCGTATATGGAAACATCCGAAAAGTTTTACTATTAAACTGTGACATACAAACTAACATATTAAATAATTATTACTATTTTCATATAAAATTTATCAAAAATTTATCGGTCTATATTATTTAAGACACATCATAAGGCAATGTCGGAAATTAAATTTTGTACTTGTCACATCTAAAGCTAGCTCGCTATCAAACAAATTCCCAATGAACACTACACCTTACCAGCTAACGAGCCTCTTCCATCATAAGTCATCATGGATCAGCTGATCTATACTACTGATGACGTCTTTGTCTGAACTGTCGTTCATTGACCTCCTGCAGCTGGCCACGACGTCCGGCACGTTTTTAACTAAACCTAGATCTGATGCTGTCATCTCACTGTCATCCTGCTCCTCGCACAGGTCCACGATGTCCACGGGGTCACCCATCCTAGCCGAGTCCACATCGATGACCTCGCCCCTCACACTACTGACTATATCTGTGTTACAATCTGTCAACTCTAAACTCACAAACTGGACTTCACCGTCTGAATCCTCGTTTCCGTTTCCGTGTTCCATGACTACAGTGACGTCACTCACACATTTAGCCGCTCCCCTATTCCTGACTAACTTCGGCCTGGGTATCTGTTCCGCTATTTTAATTCTTTTAAACTCGTAACAGTTGTCTTCCAGCTCGTCCTCCACCTCGTACAGATCGCTCTGTTCCGACAGCGTTCTCTTTCTGCTGTCGTTTTGTTCACATCTCTTGTTGTCCACTCTGGCCTGTGCAGGCTGCGCGGGCGCATTCTTGTCCAGCTTCTTATAAACTATGGAGTTGCTCCTAACTACTTTGATTATTTTGTTACCTGACGTCGTCATGGTCTCGTGAGTGGACAGTTTTCGTTTCCTACTTAGGTTTAACGTTATAGGTGCAGAGTGTATCACAGCCTCTGAAACTTTCTTCCTCGCCCTAATCTCGTCTAACGAGAGTACTTTGAAGTCTAGCGAGCTTCTCTGCTCCGTGGTTTGCTTGCCTGACAGTTCGTCTAGTGACACCCTATCATACTTGGTGGTGAGATTCGCCCTGACTATTTTCCTTTCCTTGGGCACCTCCGCAGGCAGCGCCTCGTAGCTGTAGAAGGCCGCGGCCTCAGCTTGTATCTTCTCCAGGAGCAACAACTCCTGTGACTTGGTCCTAGCTATTTTCTGTGCGTCATCCGATACCTTAGTGGGTGTACAGGAAGGGGCGCTTTCGTTATCCGATTCTGCAAGAACACACCAAGTAACCCGTTTAATAAACTACCGTCAAGAGAAAAATCAATGATTTTCGTATTTATTTTTGTATCGACCACGATTACTAGGTGTGCTCTTCGTGTTATCTGAAAACGCCCCTGGGGTGGACGGCCCAAAAATAATTACAAAAATCATATTATGAAACGTATTTTATTTGCTTGTTTATAAATTAACACAATTTTTTTTTTATTTATTCATATTTCAAAACAAAGCCAAACTACATTCTCTTTTTTTTTCCAATACCAGTTCCTATATGAGTTGTAAGTGTTAATTATCTTAAACGAAACGTCCTCACACTCGGTTATACTAAATAATATAATATTGTTATCTTATACAACCGTTATACTAATACTAACATAACAACAACCCCGTTTAATGCAAAACAACTTATTATCCAGCATCGACACACACACATACAAGGGCATGAGATAAGCCACGCCCCTTATACGTTATTTCAATGTGTTCTGATACTGGTCACATCTAAAATACACACATGTTTACACATTAACATGTGTGAGTGTACTAAAATTAATTAAATATATCCGTACAAGTTTCCCACGCGCACTGCCATCATTAACCAACCAACCTTTCATTGTGAGTAACTAAAACAACATCTGTCGATATACAAAATATATATAGAACTATAAAATCCAATCGATACCACCATACAATAACTGAGGCTCGATCTGAGGGACAGGAAATTATAATCGTAACATAAAATACGCTACAAGTATCAAAGATATCAATTAAATATATGAGAAACGAACGAAATATAACTCAATGGTCTTTGTACTGCCAACAGAACGGCCGAGCATAGTTTACATGAGCCAAACTTATCGAACTACCCTCCACCGTGTTCATATAAATAATACAATGACTAGCCATAACCCTAAACATGTCGGTACTTGCAGTTCATTTATAGGAACTTTATTAGTGCGAAAATATTACAAAAAGAAAAGAAAAAAGAAATACAAACAAAACATTAACTATCCTTCCAATGTAAAAAGGCTACAGTGCTAAAACAGTCGGAAGCATTATCAGACGTTTCCGCTAAGCTATAATTTGATTTAATTATCATATAAATCAATGTTAATTTTCAATATGTTCTTAAGCGATAATTTCTTACGAAACCGGTAGCACGTTTTTCCTCGTGGTACCGGATCCCCTTACTGCTAGACATTTTTTTTTTCATTTTTTTACGATATCTATCTAATAGGGTGCAAAGTGTCGACACGCATTACATATACCGCTGTACAGCCACTTGCCACTAATATACAAACAATTCAAAGGCAATAAAGCTTTTTTTTTTTTCATTTTTTATATCACTTAGAGTAATGAGTAATAGTAAATGTGTATATATATTTTTTTTGTATTTTATTAAACCTATTCATATTTACTATAAAAGACAAAAGATTACATCAACAACTAAGAAAATGTTTAGTTACAGACCAACCACGGCAATGGCGCCGTGAGGTTGGCTGTGTTATGTAAAACTATAAAACAAAAAAGCAAATGTACCCTACACGGCTGGACTCCATATAGAAGCACTATTATTATTGCACATACAAAAAACAGGCTTCAGATTTCCATAGAGCCGTATAAGGAGATATGAGTGACTAATAATATGAGGGCACTTCATATATGGCCCTCAGAATATTAACATAACGTTGCCCCTTCTGGCTAATACATTGCACTAAAATAAATATTAAGGATTCAATAAACACATTTTAAATCCTAAATGAACAAAATTTCTCATATACGCTATATAATTGACTAACCGATAAAAAGAAATCACTTCTATAATAATTCAGGCTAAACATTCACCTCTGTACGAATTATGCATCCAGTCCGTTACAATAAACGAATATAATAATAATAATAAAAAAAAAACAAAAAAAAAAAACCTTAAATAAAAATAAATAATATTTCTAACACCCTTCTCAACTTAGTCCGATACATATATTATGCGATCTCATCAGTGTTGGCACATGCAAAGAAATTAATTTTTGTTTTCGCTATATCGTACGTAACTTTGCTATAATAAGTGCCACAGCATCTAAGCATATCTTAACTATGAACACTCACACCAGGAATTTGAGTATACCAGTTCATTTTCATCTAATATTTCATATATGGCAACACTAACAACAGAACGGCTTCATCTCACAATCATAGTGTTACAAACTTATAACTCTTCTACAGGTTCATCGAGTGACTGGTATTCATCTCATCCCTCACATAAGTCACATTCACTAAACATCCGTCACTTTAGTGTCCGTACACTATAAAAAAGAACTATAGTTTTGCGGATTCAACCGCAATCCCCTTTATACTGTTTGAGAGATTTATATCGACGCCTTTCATTAATTACACTACATATGCTGTTACTGAAATGGTTCCATTACAGAGCTTATATAAAACACACTTGCAAATAAATAGAACCATTACCGCAGTACAAACAAACTGCTAGCATTAAAACATCTCTATAAGACATTGAAATGTGAACAACCAGTTATAATTAATAACAACCGCATTATTGCATCGCTGTACTAACATACATGAAGGCACAATCAATAATATGTATACATATGAAATCAATCATCAATGGCTGGCTGGCAGTAGAAAACCTTGTTGAAAAATAATTAAAAAAAAAAACATAATGAAACACATAGAAACTAGATTACATTATTGTTACCAAACATTTGTCTGCCTTTAGTATGGCTATCAACTTCATATATATACTGTATACATATGATTGCATCACCGGCTCATTATTTCAAGTTGTCCACATTAATATTATATAAACACATTATAATATTCTTTAAACACAATTAATTTCATTTCGTGTCGTTGTCAGGGCAATATCATTATAATGGAGGCTATCTATGGCTAAAAATGTAATATTTAAACCCAAAATTTTAAGAGTTTTAATTTCACAAAGTTTAATATATATATATATCATTAATAATCTATTACCCTGACACAATATATATATGAAGCACTAATAGAAGCGTCTCTCAAACGTGTAAGGGGTGTAGTTTCAGTAGAGGCGCATACCTTCCTCGAAGTTGACGACTAGCGGGTCGACGGGCACGTATGTAGTGTCGTGTGCGTGCGCGTGAGCATGCGTGTGTGTGTGCGCGTGTGCGTGCGCGTGCACACGCCTCGGAAACTCGCTGCTGCCGGGCAATACACCTAGGATCGCTGAATCTAGCACCACTGGAAGATTTACATTACGTTATGTTGGTTACATTACGTCTATAGAATGACCACGTAATTACATCCTCGCATGAGTTACAGAGCTTTATTCATATTTAAAACGGGATGTCTCACACGAACTTATCAATTAAAGAAATCACATATAAGCTTCATGAAAAGCAGAAAAAGAAAATTGTACCGAAATTAGCTTGCATATATCAAGGCATATCTTGACTGGACTCGGTTACATGGTTTGCTAGTGGCTTTTATCTGTCAGTAAAAGTCATTTGAAATATATATACATATATACCTATTTTGCTTTGAAAATCTTTCTGGAGAATGGTCCATTTTATTTAATAATTATGAGTCAGTAGCCCTGTATGTATGAAACCCCAAAACTCCACTTCTATTTATTTCATACACATCTTTAAACCAACATTGAAGTCCTAGATGCTAATACCCATTAAAAGCTAAAGTAACCTAAGACTGTGACAGTTATTCAATAATATGAGTAACTTTTTTTTTCTCACAATTTCTATTGCTTGGACTTTGAGTTGAGTTCAGAGAGAAAATAAACAATGTACATACATATGTCATTTCATATTAAAATAGAACTTTCATTCCTGGTCCTGGAGTAAGTTCAATAAATTTTTATTAATCATCATTGGAATGGTCCATCAAAATCGATTCAATAGTTTTTAGCTACAGATATCTATACACCCCGACCTCCTCACAAACCTTCACATTCTATTATTACTAGGAATTGTTTGTCATGTTCAAATGTAAAACGTAATATAACCTTGTTGTCTCTGTTGCTGCCATAATAGCGGTACTGGTGTTGGAGCAGGGGCTTGCGGGGGTAAGGCTGGCACTCCACCACCCACCTCTATGGCTGTCTCAATGCCTACTTGGGCCTGGAATTCAATGTGAAAATGATAATTAAGTGTAAATTTTTTTCATTATTGCTGTCAATTAATCTGTAAATAGGTACCATTAGAAAAGATTGATTATGAACATTTCAATGACTAATTAGTTCTTATTTACTTGATATGAAGATATCTCTGAGTTTTATGGAGAAAAATGTATGTATTCGACAGATGTTGAATATTTTTCGTACATAAAATCAAGTCACATACACTGACAACAGGTGCAGGCTGGCTCGGTGCAATTCCATCAGAGCGCGCATCTGGATTCTTGTGCATGAAGGGGCAATGCTTCTTTTGACACCCGCCTGGCTGATTCTCCCAATAGCAAGGAATTTGCTTGCGGTTTTTCTTTAATTTAAAATTGTAATGTTACCACTAATGTTAAAAATAGCTATAAACATCAAGTGAAATCTAATGGTGGTTATATACAATATAAGACTTATAAAAGATGTTACTGAGAGAAATTTGAAGATATATTAAGCTTTTTAAAAATAAGTTTGAGGTTACAAACCCTTAGTTCCATGTGTCTTAGTTTGCAGCACTTGTCCAAGCACTTCCCTTGCTGCCAGGCAGTGCACATTGTCTCACAACCCAGTGCAGAGGGCTCATGACGAAACATACAATTGTCTCCCTACAAAGTAATTGATAAATTAATGTATGCTTAGCAAGGATTGGATGGAAAGATTTCTTATATCAATGTGTTAGGTCTTCATGACCACGATATTTTACAAACAATATCAGTTTTGTCATTGCATCTGCAAATACTAAGTCATATATCTTAGTAAGAATGTTGCCTTGTACAGACATAGAACATTATAAACAAAACTTTTTAGCAGTTTATTACAAGATATACTAATAAACCTTTTAACAAATTAACGTTAATCGATTCTTAAGGGTTGTTACACAATTCACAAAACTTTAAAACTTAAATTAATTACAATTCATATCGTTGTATAGTAATTGATGTCTCGGAATCAAACTAAATTGAGAGTCACGTACCTTAGTGCATGTCGAGTAATAATAAAAATAGCAATCGTTAAATTTTCTAGGCGACTCCATCGCTATTCGCTTGTCCGGGGTCTGCGAAAAATTCATTTTTATATTTAGAATTTACACCACACGAACCACTTCAACTTTAGCAGTCAGTCCAGCATCCTCATGGTAAACCAATTAATTACTCAAAAATCTTATCAACCACAAAACTGAATTTTCATGTTGACAATACGTAGAGCATGTCGTGACTAAAACTACATAATTACACTTTAAAAAATGCCGCTTTCACATCTTACTTACCGCGATTACGATAAACTAAAATTAATTAAATTAACAACAAATATCTACACCACGCCACTGTGTAAATTAAAATAATATTAACGTCACTATCAGAAAGAAAATGTAGTAGATATGGCGGACATGTGGCGGAAAGCGAACTTTCATTTCATTTCACTCAAATGTTGGTTGCTTGTCTAGTTGTCTATGAACTTCCATAGATGGAATTGACATATAAAATCAGACTCCATAGAGATTTTATCTTTCAAGTCTTTTCATAACTATAATTAATCATTTGTAATAAACATTTACCCAACAAAAGTATGGTTTTGTATAAAATGATTTTAATCAAAGTTTCATTCAAATTATATCATAGCAGCTTCGTACCCACATTGCACACACAATCAAAAAGCGACGTTTAAATAAAGTACTTCCTTTTTATTTCATTTTAATAAAATTTTGGTTGATAGAAATCCAATATATTTTACTTTTTCAATATTGCAGGCTCACCAGAATCATCAAATTCGTTGACTTATTTAGTTTCAGGGTTTCGGTTTTTTTTTTAATATTATATTGTATCAAGGTGTATATAAATGAGAGAACTAAGTGTAGTATGAATTTATTTATCAATATTACATCATGATTTAATACATTAAAATAAATAAATGCTCAAATGTAGTCAAGTATCATAAAAAAGCAGTACTAAAGAAACAATAACACTAGACCTAAGTAAAATTCTTTAATTCTGTATTAATTCCGAATGTTATATTTTATAGGGTAGAAAGAAAAACAAAATGAAATAAGTATTAAAAAAAAAATAGTTTTACATTCATAGACTCGACACGTTTCCGTCTTTTTTTTTAACATTCAAGAATCCGTCAACAATATATAACAATCGATAAAGAAATATAACATCAGTGTGAATATTGAGTCATAATATAGTGCGAGTGTAAAATGGAGAACGATAAATCAGTCGTTTTATAAACTGCCCGTACACATAACTTTGACAACTGACAGTTTTGCAACAATTAACTTTTTAATCATCCACTGTTCAGAAATTTATTATAACGGAAACATTAACGTAGTTTAATTAATAGTTTGTAGTAGGAACTTCGACAGGTGACAGTCAACAAAGCTGTGCATATGAGCATATAAAAATTAAATAAAAATGTCAATTAAAATAAGGTAAATTGAAAAAGGTACATAAAATTCCAATTATTTGGGAATGTAATTACAATTTTGTTGGTTAATGATGTAGGAATAGGTGTTAGTAATAATAACAATGTGGCCTCATCGCAGCTATAAAAAGTTTATAAACAAACTTAGTGGATGACTGCAAAACACAACACAAAATTGAATACTCCTTTCAAGCCTAACAGTCTTAAAACTCATTAATCAAATCAATCAATCAATAGACAATACATTTCAAATATAGAACTCAAGATTGCAACTTTAAATTTCGAGACGATATCAGTATGAGTACATGTAGTGAGTAGTTTTCAATTGCAATCTTGAGCTTCATATACAAAAACATTAAAACTAAAATATAACAGAAAACAATGGGATTACACATCAATCGTAGTTTTCAATTACAATGAAGACTACATTGATCTCGTAAAGCAATCAACATGTCACTGGATAATTGAATATTTTTTTTTTGCATATTTTCTATCATTTGCTAGGAAGTTACATCATACATAGCTTATTAAAATATTTTTTTTCGTTATATTTTCTGTTAATTACTGGCTGCTAAGAGACGGAAAGTTAGTTTATTGTTACACGCAACAAAAATAAACTTTTTTTTTTTTTACAAATAGTGGGGCTTCAAATTTCAAGTCGAGTATTTCAAACGTGCATATCGTTCGCTTCAACAATCAACAACACTTGCAAGTACACACAATATCTAATATTTTAATCCAATTCCTGGCAAGAGCTCGCTCCGAGGACGTCGGATCCTAGCCCCTCACTAATCGAAAACAATTTACCCTGCAATATACTGTTTATAACTATTGTCATGTCATTCAAAGCAAGGGGCTGCAGCGACTAACGAACCGAATTACTACTACAGATTTTAAACTAAAGTACGATTAGCGCACGGGGCGTCGCATCACAGGGAAAGGTGTGTAGTGAATGAGAACTGTGCCTTATGAATTAACATTTTCGACTCAAAAACCGAACGTTCCTTAGTTTTTTATATGAAAACCTTTGCCAGGAAGATTTATGATGGAAAAACTTTGGAACGTTGGAAACCAAAGTCCTAGGCACACGGTAAATAAAGATGATTTAATTTTCATGATTTCATTTATCTCTTCGACGAGCTCTTGATTTGCTGAAGTTTGAGACGGAGTGCGTCCACGGCCGCTTCGTTCTTTATGGAGACTTGCTGCGTTGTGTGAAGCTGAAACAATTATTATCATATAAAAATAAACTACTGCCATCCGCCATTAATTTTGGTTATAAGAAAGTTTATAATAAAATAAAATATTTACTAAATGCTATTAACAGTTTACTGATGTGCAATAATTTTATTAATTATAATTTTTAGGCAACATAAAGATTTTTTTTTTTAATTTATGCTTACTGAAGAATGTTATATAAAAATATTTATAGCGGACTTATTGTTGTCGTACGGCATTATTAAGAGAATTCGTTTTACGGCGTTTATCACGAAAAGAAGTTTTATGCATAATGATATAATACATTTTTAAGTAAACTGTTTAATGATAGGTTTTTATTTTGTGTGAACGATGTTTTATTATTATTTATCATCAAGTACCTCCAGTTGCGGGTCGAGGCTGTGTGTTCTGGGCAAACTGTTCTCCGTTATAGAATCTGCGAGCGCGCGGTTGTCGCTCGGCGTGCGCGGCTGTGACGAGGGGTTCGACTCCGTTTTTATGCCAGCTTTAGCCTATAAACATACCGTGTTGTATAAAGTGAAAAATCCGTTTAAGAAAATAAAAGAATTTAATTCATAGTGTATACCTGCAGTGCTCTTAATCGTTCCAAAAATATAACGTGAGTTTTCTCGTCGTTTTCATTAGTTATGTCTGTAAAAAATATAGTAAGATACATTAAGATCAAGCGTATTATATAAGTTTTACTGTCGTTCGCTCTATTATCTTCTCCATCCGATTTATGCTTTCTGCCATGATTAATCTTTAGCTTGTTTATAAGTAATAACTATATACCTAAGATTGAACCACACTTACCAATATTATCAGTTTTAAAGTCGCTCTTGTATATGGAAACTGAAGCCATTTTCCTCTGATCGGCCACTTCTCTGAGACCTCTTTCCACGTAATTTCGGAAGTAGAAGGAAGATCCTTGCATGAAAGTCCAGATGTCGACCTCAGGGTGACGTTCCTGTGTGATAAATCAATAACACAAACATATGTTACATAGAATAGAAGGAACATCTTATTCACGTTTCTTAATATGGAAATCGTAATACATATTTAATTTTGTTTACGACATATAGAGGATTTTATGTTTATATCCGTTTTGTCAATAATAATATTATCTTCAGATAATTCCTGGGGATATTACTAAATATTCTAAAAGGAGAGCGTGTGAGGATTTGTCATACAGCCATCTTTTTTTTGTCTATATTCAATCTTTTGAGTAACATAGTTTATTTACTTACGTATAATGTATAAAATTAAGGAATAATTATGTCATACATTTTGATACTACGTTTTATATTTATAGCAGACTGACCCCAGAGTCTGCATTTGTTTAAAATTTATATTTGTCCCGGTCATCTTTAAAGGAAGATGAAAAAGCATATTTTAGGAGAAACTATGAGAAATGTGATCTACCTTCATGTTTTTAACATTATGAGTTCATCTATTTCTTAATATTGTTTTTTTGTTATGTTCAATAAACATGCGGACTCGGTCAGTATAACATCTCACCCGCAGATCATACAGCTGCGACAGCGCCTCCCTGTTATGTTCTTTGGAGCCGATCCTCTTGAGTATGGCGGCCAACTCATCGTGCACTCCTCGCGGCAGTCGGCCGGCTTGGAGCGACGTGTTCATAGAGCTCGGCGGCACACCGTTGTTCACCACCTCTGGCTCTTTACGCTCGTCTAGCTTAAGTTGCTGTGAGCAAAACAATATTTTTAGAGAAAATTAAAAAAATAATTCTTCATTGTAAAAAAATATAGTTGAAATTGTCATTGATGACATTTAAACATGAATTATAACATAATTCGTAAATGTATCTGCTTTGAGTATTTTTATTTCTTATGTCATATACAAATATAAATCTAAACTTAGTAACTTAAAATAGTTGTATGTCAATTAAGTAACATTAATTTAATATTATTTTAGTCTGATTATTTAATGAGACGAAACTTCTCATCATTCAATGGATTCACCGTGCAGGTGGCGGGTTCATCGCGTTGCAGGGAGAGGAGCTTCAATAGTGCTTGGGACTTGCGATCTAGGTGTATGTCTAAGGGGCCCCTATTTAACGCGCATGTATCGCTCACCTCCACGGTCTAAGCAATATATTTAAGTAATGTCTTACCTTGAGTACTTTATGTAAATAAGGATAGAGATCTGATTCATTGACGTCAGGTATCTGTGTGAGGTGGTTGGTTATGGACGCTCCCTTCATTTTGACTAAGGTGTGGACTAGAGTCTTGACGGTTCTGGAAAGATAAACAAAAACAAATTACAATCATAAAATATCATTATAATGCAATCTAGCATTTGTGAAACATGCTTATAAAAATTTAACTTTTTACAGTTTTTGATATAACAATATATATACATATGTATGTATCTTTATAAAAGTGAGTTAAAACTGCTCAAAAGGTAGTAATGACTAAACATTTATACATTATTGTGATATTAAATTTACAACTTTCTTCATTTTAATAATGTTTTTTGGTCATATTACATTTTTTATTTTGTAACATTTTACCCGTATTTTCGTTATTTTAAACGCTACCCGATCACGGACAGGCGATATGACAATTGTTTGTAAACAAGTGTAGTATGATAAATCGCGGGAATATATACGAGAACTACCATCTTATTCACACGAGTTTTTCTCGTTACCTATAAGGAGTGTCGCTTATTTCTGGATTCTTCTTCCAGTAGCTGTTAGGATAGGCCTTGTAGAAGAGATGTATCTTGAATAACACAGCGTCATAATCAATGGAGGTCACATCCCACGTCGGTATCATCTTCAACGTTTTCCAGAAACATTTCAGCAATAGATCTTGATATCTGGGATAGGCCGGGTCGGATTCGACAATCGAGTCGTGTAGAAGTGATATGATTGCACTATAAAATATATTAAAACTCATTTAAATATATACATTTGTGAGAAATTTGTGTTTTGTAAGTGTGAGTGTGTACACACCATAACAAAGCTGTGCGCGGTGAGTGTTCTAGAACTCTAACGCAAACGTTATTGAGTATTCTGACGATGCGTTCGGCTTCCGTTGTGGGCGTGGCGGGTGACGCTCCAAGCACCAGCAGTAACTCGCCCAGCAGAGACCTTAGTGCTGCTTCACCCACTTGTCTACCGCACCCGGCTGTCTCGTAGAACTAAAAGGAAAAATGTATTATTTTTAACATATTAAAAAATATATTACTTGTCTTGTTTTTGGTTTTATGTTATGAGTTGTGTGTATATTCAAAATATCAACTGATATTTTTGGTTACACTATTTCAACAGCAACCTCACTACATATTTGAGAATTAAACATACGTATAAATATAGATACCTCAGATTTTCGCAAGTATTCAATTGAATGAAACTAAGTTTTTCGGATACTACGCATTTACTATTATTTTGAACTACATACTCCCGACCTTCGGTTCCTATACCGCAACCGTGACGACGGGCGGACGAGATCTAATGAAATTTTAAAAATACAATATCCGAAAATCTTCGTAATATTTTTATAAGTCTACTTGGCAGAATTTATATCAAACTAACACAGATATTATCATATCAGTTTTTCATATTGTCGATAC
Source organism: Danaus plexippus (assembly GCF_018135715.1). Classification (NCBI taxonomy): domain Eukaryota; kingdom Metazoa; phylum Arthropoda; class Insecta; order Lepidoptera; family Nymphalidae; genus Danaus; species Danaus plexippus. The sequence continues at coordinate 4,038,020 of NC_083554.1, forward strand.
ATAAAATGTATAGTCTTGAAGTACCTCATTAATGGCAAGTGACTAAGTTCCACACTATTACCACAAGTTTGTAATATCAAACCATATATTCAGTTTTTCCAATATACCATTAAAAACGCTGTTTATATAGTGTTACGATGAAAGTTTATACTAAGAGTTCAGTTCATCTCGTTCGGTATACTCACAGTTGACAATGACTGTGCCAAACATTTATACGCCTGCAGAGTATGTTGGGCGGGTCCGGGCGTCATTCTTAGCCGCCGTAGTTGTGCGGACACTGCTGATATTAGCCGTGCCTCGTGGGACGCGACCGCAGCCCCGCGACCAGATTCCAGAGTACCAGAGATCAGAGATAGGGCTCTGATAGCCGCCTGGCAACGTATACGGTATTACAATTATATGTAATAGATACAACTTTCGCTATAATTTCTGTATAGATTTCTGAGATGAAATGGTGTAAATATTTTATTTATGCACACGCTTTGCAGACGCGACATATAATATAAACTGCTTTGTATAGCATGACGGCGGCAGTCTATATAGGGACGTAACGAGATTTCATCAATCTATACATATTATAAAACAAAGTCCCTCGCCACGTCTGTCTGTCTGTTCGGGGTAAACGGAAAAACTACTGCACCTATTATCAAACAGATATCACCACTCGAAAGCTTAATTCTCGAGGAAGGTTTTAGTGTATAATTTGTTAAGTTCTTGTATTTACTTTAATATAAATAACATTTTTATTAGCATAGTTGTTGTTATTGTATATAAGTTTATCTTGTTTTATAAATAATATTGAAACTCACGTTGAGATCCGGACTCGATATAGAATGTATGGTGTCGGCCAGCTGAGTGTCATCGAGGGCTGGCTTGTGAGGCACCAGGTGAGGAGTGGGTCTGGACGGGGATAGTGTGGACATACTGTGGAAAAAATATAATAGTATCATATACATATGTACAAAAATCTATTGAAAGGAAGAAAAAAATAAGCTCGACATAGCTATTAAATATAATAAGTTTATATAACTATAATAACAGGTCGAAAATTATCTCAGTGAAATGATTTTAAACAACCTTCAGTAAGAGAGTGTTATACACTAAGTAGCAAACAAAACGTTTGTCATGGACCAGGTTTCATCTGCCTACAATCTACTTCCTGTATATTAATTGAGAACTGTCATCTAGATTCATAGATCTTTTGATCAAAAATAGTTCTCTCGTCGGATCCAGTGATAATTATTAATCATTTTTATAAGAACATTGACATTTTTTATCCGAATCTTTAATTTTATTTGTAAGTTTAAAGAATAATTCTTAAATAATGTAATAAGATTCAGATGTAGGTACTTTTTTATTATTATTAGTGTATATATATATATATATATATATATATATATTTGTTTTCTTTATAAATGATTGTTGTAGTGAATTGTATGTTTGATGCTTCTTGTGGTTAATGTTCTTGCTATATTTGTTTTGTTTGCATTTTTTTTCTAATCTAAGTTATACTACACTCCATGTCAAAATAGCTGTGGAAACTGTTCTGACAAATTGTTTTTCCCTACCGAAACAATTTATTGTGTGCTTACATAAGCTGAAAGTTTTCCCATAAATAAATAAATACATTTTCCATAAAATATTTTTATATCAAATGAATTAAACGTAAATATAGTAACACATGCCTCGGCCTGACCGGCGCACTGACATTCCTGACAGTGGACACGGGTATCGGTTCGTCTAGGAACTTCAAGTCCAACTCGGGTAAATCTGGCTTCCGGACTACTGGGACAGCTGCATCAAGCTTGGCGATCAGGTCAGGGTCGAGTCTGAAGGGCCCCGTTATTACTTTCGGCTCTGTCATTGCTCTCACCGGCCTGAATAATCAAAAAAAATAATTATCAACTATTTTTTTAATTCTTAGAATATATGGGCCCAGGTTGTATTAGAATAAACTTATTTTTTTACATAAAATTTCTTATTCTAATAACCAGCTCGTGCCTTCGGTTGAATTAAGGACTGATACACTAACAAAAATCAAGCTTCTGCTTAACCTACATTTTTTGTAGTCAGTTCAAATGCAGTCAATATTACTCTTTGACATTACCTACCTGCCAGCGAAATTCCCGTCGAAATCGGTCCAGCCGTTCCAAAAATTAGCCAGTACAAAACAAACACAGACAAAACTTTTAAAAATTGTGATTGTGACGTAAATATATACTTATCATATGTTTCATGTAAAGCTGTTAATTTGTAACTATAGACAGACACTACCATTTTATTAGTAAATGTATAGCCATATGAGGTCGTTTTAAATATTATATCAAATTCATTAATATACATATAGGAATATTTTCGGCATATCTTTATATGTAAAAAAAAATTTTCGAGCTCTTTCAATGCAAACTCGATTAAATTTGAATGTAACAGTAAACAAAATTAACTGAACAAACCTATTACTAATTAAAATAATATATCATAAATAAAGTACTAACGGTTGAACTATAACTGGTTGCTCTTCAATTTCCTCTTCCTCATATTCCTGGGCGGGTTCTTCTTGTGGTGGTTCTGGTTCTTGCTGTTGATACAATTAAGTATATATTTTAAACATCTTTTTTGATACGTAATTGTAATACGATTTATGTAACCACATTATGTTGACATATCTAACAAATTATCAATAAAACATTAATGACATGATAATGGAAAGATATCAAATTATGATAATTCTGTATTTGATATTTGGATTGATATCGCTTGAAGTAAAAATTAATAAGTTTATTAATATTACTAAAGTATACACAGAGTATTCTTATTGTAGGTTTTTTTATATGTATGACAAATTTTATCGTTCACATATATTATGTATATATATTATAAATAAAACACGAAGGACTCTTCTAACAAAATTTTACATATCCATACTATATAACCCGAACGTATCCATTATAAAGGGAGTAACTAAGACCATCGATATTTTAAGAAATTTTCCTTCTCATCTTACTCCATTACCTAAATACTAGTACAACACTGCCAAAAAGTATTAATAATATCTAATATATATTTCAAATACATATTTATAGTCTGTTAAATATATGTATGTTTGTCTGTGTACCTCAACGGCGTGCATGAGAGGTCTGCCACCAGCTGATAGCGGCACCAGCCCGGCCCGACGCTCCTCCGCTGTTCGAGTCTTCCCAGCTCGCTTGATGCGCTCCTCAAGTAGAGAGAGATCTTTATCAGATATCTGAAACACGATACCTTATACATTACACACAGGAAATGACATAAAATCGCCATTACATGTTTCAATACAACTTCGGAACAACAAAAATGATTGGGAAACAAACGATGAGGAGGCGAAACGAAAGATATGATATATTTAGTTTTCTACCGATAATATTGAGAGAGAGTCGATTGATAAAGTCAAAATTGACATTTCAATAATGTATTTATTATTATCATTACAATATTTACGTGAGCAGACTTAAATATACAAGCAGCCAATCAAGCTCGTCATTTCTGTTACATTATATTAACACTAGTGTTATAGTGAGAGACATCAGCACGCCAGACTTTGAGAAGCGTTCCTTGTTAGCAAGAATCATTTCAAAAAAATATTATATACACTGTTAAAAATTTATGCGATTCATTGACTGTTATATTACCCGGCGAGTAACAGATACATTCAACACATCATTTTTACTACTGTAACTAGTTTTTTTTATTGAAAAACATCAAAAGTAACCACTTTTTGTTGCACTGAGTGTACAAGCGCAAATGTATCCCCACTACGCCGAAATCTTGCCAAATTACGTGCCATGTACTATATTTTATCTAGTCTATCCCTCGCACCTGTCCGATCATCTTATAAACTCTCTCCCCGTCCAGGAAGTACGCCGTGGCCACACAGTTCAAGGCGGCTGACCGCACAGCATTATCCCGGTCCCCTATGAGACGCGCCAGTTCTTTAAGAGCCGCGCCGCCTCCCGACATCACCGTTGAACCGTAGGTCTCCAGAAGATGGTTAATGCACTCCAGACATTCTGAAATTAACGTCATTCATTTTTCATTCGACTTCATTCCCCGGTGAGAACATTCATTTCAATATTTTATTTCATGTTTAAACTTACCACTAAAGGAAAATCTCAATAATTACGCAATCGCAAATACAAATAATAAACTACAGTAATTTTTTGATAGAAATACAACAAAATCACATGGAACTCCTTCAAGTTGCATGAGACACTAAAACATCACTACGTCAATGAGCCTACATCAGTAAACCTGCTTTTAAATTGAACTAATATTTTTCGGATTACTACGCGTATCTTATTTTAATAACTACATACTCCCGACGTTTCGGTTATTTTGCAGCATCCGTGATCTCGTCTGGCAGACTCATCTTTTAATCCGAAAAATATTATTTTCATTTAAATAAATACTTTCGAGTCTTAGACCCCATTAAACCTGCTGTTCTGTCCTGATTTTGAATGTATAAACATCTACATACTAACCAGCCCTCTGCCTGGCGTTCTTGGACTTCAGACCTTCCATCAAGTATCCGAACAGTTTAGTGACTGAATACACGACTCCTATTTGCTTGAATAAAGCCTTTACACCATTTCGTACAGTGTCTTTCGGGTCTCCGACCTGGGATGTAAGAAATACATTAGCAAGTGCATACTAACACATTTCATAATATATTGAAGTAACACTACTTAATGTAGTAAGTTAATTTAACTCCAGCCAGTTAATGATTCGTTGGAGAACTAATCGATTTATTGTTGAAAACTGATCAATAATTAATTACCTTCAGCACTAAGTACGGTATAAAGCAATTAGCTTCATATTCAGCCATAGTATAGTCACTGTCAATTAAATACTGGAACACGATATTCAAATATTCCAAGCCCTTTAGTATGACTGAAGGGTTTGTGTCAAAGAATCTCAGGGTCAGCCATTTTAATACAAGGTCCAGGTTCGCCATCAACGCTGTTCCGTTCTCGTGAAGGTCTTCTGATAACGCTTCGATAGCTTTCAAGTGATAACTGAAAAAAAATTAAATTTAATATCAAGAGAATAAAGTGTATTTTGTTAATTTTTCTTTATTAACTCACCGGAAGTCGCTGTGAAACATATTAGCGACGAGTTGTTTGTTAAGGCCGGCGCTGTTCATTTGTTCTTTGAGCAATTCAAAGAATTCCTCGCGAGGTGTTGTGAAGTTCCATTTCAATACTGAAATATATGAAAAAAATGTTAAAGTAGTTTGAGATATAAGAGAGATATCTATATATCTCTGTCCCTCTCTCGTAAATCTATTGCACGACATGTCATCTTCATACATATGGGAACTTGTTTGAAAGATTCTTTTAGTTACTTTGATTTAATAAACTCTGTGACGGCACCTTTTAGTTTCTGATCATCAATAATACGCTGGTTCTTAGCGTTATTGTTGGGTAGCAGGGGAGTGCAATCTTCGTCTTCCTTTTTGCCGCGACTCGAGGCCGAAGCCGGTTTAACTACCTGGTTTATAAAACAATACTAAAATTATAATACATAGATTAACAAACAAAAACAATGAAGTATACAATATTTATATTTACAACAATAAAGTTGTTGCAAGAAATATGCTAATTTAATTTTTATGAATCATATTAAATTCACCCCAAAAACTAATGTTCATTACTAGATAGTTTTCAAATTAAGTCAATGTACCTTCTTCGTCATTGTTCCCTTTTTATCTCCCTCCTTCTTCAGAGCGCCTCCCGTCTTAACACCCTTGGGTTCGTCTTTTTTGTTCTTAGCTGGTAAAGGTTGGACCGGCAAATTCGGACGGGCCTTGTCCAGAGCCGCTTGCACTACAGTCTTGGAACCCGGCTGTGAAATTCAAAATTAGATTGAGGAAATATAAGTGGATATGTTGAAGGGATTTTAAAGCGACTATATGTTTCAAGACTTAGTCGTTTTTGAGTTATACCTTCAGTTTGTCCATCTGTTTGTGCATGGCTTCGTATCCCAGGTGCAACATGACGGGGAACACAGCGTCAGCGGCCGCCCGTCTTACATCCGCCGCTCGATCCTCCAGACACGCGAACAGTATGGGCACGCACTGGGACAACTCCTCGCGAGGAAACGACTTCGGAGGAACTGAAAATAATTTAATATATACGATAAACATAAAATCTTCAAAGGAACAGATGCGGCCAAAGTTAGGATATAATTACGTAAATAAATTTTCAAGATTCTGTACTTTCTGACAATATATATTTTAAACTAATATTTTGTACGCAATATTATTTTAAAAACGTTTAGTTCATGTAATAAAACCATTAAATTTTTAAAAATTTACCACCCGTCTGCAGGAGACGATAATCGTGACTACTAATAATGTAATAGAAAAGATTTTCCTTACTATTAGGTAGCTTTTCAGCTAGCCATGTAAGTAGCGTAGCTCGCAGTACTGGTGAACCGGCTTTAAGAGCGTCCAGAACCATTTCACCATCGAAGGCGACCGCCGCGCCCGCCGCCCCGCACCACGCGTCCACACACGACACAGCTGAGGTACGAATCCATTGCTTGCTGTCACCAAACGCTGGAAAAATATGGATTTCATGGTACAGGAGTATCGTATACAATATAAGATGAGAAATTGATATATGAATGTAAACAAACCTTGAAAGAAAGCCGGGAAAAAGGTCCTCACGTGCTGTTTGCATTTAGGGCCCATAGACGTCGCTAACAGCTCACAAATTTGTAGAGCACTTTGAGCTAGTTTTGAGTTAGAATCCAGAAGCCGAGCGACCAGGGCCGCTGGTAGTTCACCCAGCGAAGGTTTGATCGGTGAGGAGTTTGTGATGATTGCCTTCACCTTATCCAAACCTTCATTACGAACCTGAAACGTTCATATTATTGCTGTTTATTTAATTTTTCAACAGGTTCTTGTTTAAATCATAGAGATTATTTACTATCTATACATATAAATAACATTTAAGTGTCTGTTTGTAATATTGAAATAACCGTTTTTTACTACATGCATACGATACGTTCACCAAAATATATATATATTTTTAATTTTGGTCGTCTATTTCTTCCGACTTCCGGCTAATATCTGAAATGGCTGAACCAATTTTAACGGGACGTTTTTTGTCAGACAGCTGATGTAATTAGGAGTAACTTAGGCTACTTTTTCCGGATCCCGAAATTAACCGTTAACAGGCGTGAGTAGTTTTTTTCCTTGTTTTTTCTTTTTTATTTCACGCAGACGGAGTCGCGGGTAATAGCTAGTTATTATAATGCAATTAGATCTACCTTCCAATTTTTATCTCCTATTTCGGCGACCAGAGCGTCAGTGATAAGCGGTGCTATATCTGTCCTCGGTCTATTATCTTCTACAGCAGGCGGTTCCTCGTCTGCGGCATCTTCATAAGCTTCATCGAGATCGTCTCCTATTGAACCTTTACTTGCCGACTACAAAGGAGTACAATACAAATTTTCGATGATTATGTATATGCGTTAATAAATTAATATATTTTATATTAATTATCATGTAATGCATACCTTACTCACTGTTCCCAATTGTCTAGTCGGTGTGGGCGGAGTGCTGTTGGCGTATTTATCCAGTTCCAAGCTTATCAGTTGCTTGGTAGCGGCCTTTTCGCTGTCAAAATGACTGATAAGTGACGGGCCCACATATAAAGACAGTATTCCCAAGAAATTGACGGTAGACGTTCGGACGTTAGGATTCGTCGCAGACAACGCTTTCTTCGAATGTGCGATTATTGATTTGACATTCATTCTGGAAACCAATCTAATTTGTAATTCATTTAAATAAAACCATATGTAATACGTTCAGAAACATTTGAAGTATCACTAACGTGAAACCGAATTCCTTTATCGCTACTGCCATCCAATTGAACATTTCTGCTTGAACTTTGGGGTTCTTCTGCGAGTCCATAGCGAAAGTGAGCCCTTCATTGAGTACGTGTTCCAAACCGCAACTCTCAGCCAGCGATGTCAGACACTCGGATGAAACTGAGGAACAGGAAGTTTCAGCCAACTTTGTGACGATATCTTGAAGAACAAAGTCAGCGGCGGTTCTGTATGAAGAGTAATTGTTAGAAAATTATATTTTTAATTTAAAAAAACTCATTATTCCAGTACAAATAGTTTAATTCATATTTTTAAGCATTTCATGTATTAACTTACGTAGATATGGGAAAGTTTTCCGTGATATATTTACAGGCCTCCAATCTCGCTTTCAAGACTTGAACATTGGTGTCTTTGAGACCTGGTTTCTTGTTCAGTGTTCTATACAAGACTTGTGCTGTCGCATCCGATGTAGTCAGACCTTGGACTGTTGAATGGAACGACTGTACGGCTGTTAGACGACTCTTCCAGTTGCCATCTCCTAAACCTGAAAATTATAAGAAATATATTATAGCGTTACATTCTCGCACGCTTAATACATTATACAAGTCATAAAGTATCTTTACTTAGATTCATCATATGGACACAATATATATATATATACAATTGTTCACTTTAAATACATAATTAATTTAAAAAAAAAAGATTTAAAGAGGTCATTGATCTCCATGGATCCATTATTTAGTAATCAACATTAATTGTAAGTGTCAAGAATTACTAATTAACTATAGTTTTGTTAATACTCTAATAATAACAAAAATATAAAAAATAGTTTAATACCAGTAAGAACGTCCGATGTAAAGATCTGTTCTGCGCGGGAGTCTACTTCTTCCGGTGACAGTTCCAATTCCCGCGGAGGGCTTGAAGGGCCACGCGCTGGGGTCTTCTTGGCTGTAGGTTTCTTTGCTGCTATAAATATTTAAAAAAACAGTTAAATCATTAATATTTTGCCAATTTAACATGACAGTCATTTAATTATCTGTATTTATAATTTTTAAACTACATATGTAGTTGTTGAACTTGTTGAATATCAAATAATTAGGCTATTTGAATCGCTTCTTCTTTTAACTTACTTTACAAATATTATTACTATACTATCGGTAAAATTCAGTATTTAAAAATTTATACAACTTGTACAATCTCTGGCGATATTCATTACTGATATAGTGAAGACGTGTTATGTTTTATCCAATCGGTTGATCGGATCGATTGATTAAAACTTCAGATTTATTATAATTGAAAATATATAGTAAGAGTATAAAATTTTAATATGAGAAATAATATAATCCTTCTAGTACAATCACTCGTAAATCTTCACAGAGACCATTATGATCAAGTATGAAGGGGACATTTTAAAATTATCGTCATAAAAATTATTTGAAACGTGATGACTATATGTATATACATTTTTTTATCGGACCAGTGTGCTTAGCACCTGTTCGCATCTACACACTACATATGAAGCGTTTTCCGTTCTCAATGATGAACATATTAATACTGTAATGTACCAAGATATAATTGAAAACTGTTAACGCTGTTTGTAGTGTGACGATTCAAACTGGGAGTAAGCATACTGATTTTACATATATACATACATACGTATATACGTGTATATATATATATATATATATGTATATATATGTGTCTACATGGTACTAACTTCCGGACGCTGGTCTTTTAACAGGTTTGGGTTGACTCGAGCCAGCCTTGGCGTCGCCCTTGCCGCTGGGCGGAGGAGCTTTAGCTTTAGCTTCCTTCTTGGGAGCGGCCACTTTGATTTTAATCTCCGCCTGGTAATACGTTATTAGTGATATTAGCGACCAATTACTCTTACTCTAACTACCAATTTAGTAATCACTATGCAGTTTTTACTTTAAATATATTGTATGATAGATGTATTTAAGTCTCCAGTATAGTGAAACCACTAACACTAATGTATACTAAATGTTAGAATATAATAATGTTAAATGCTGTCGTTTATGACATCAAATTAAGACTAACAGGCTGATAATGATTAACTTAACAAAGCTTAAACACTTAACCGTCTGCTGTGATAAAACCGTTAAACTAGTGTTGCGTGACAAGTACAGCACACCATCAATAATGTTTAGGAAATCAGAACTCAAACACTTGTATCAATCTGAATTAACACAAATCTGTTATATATACGTATGTGAAAAAATTATTAATGAAAAACTCGAAGTTTAACGGTGCAGACTTTTGGTAAGGGGTGTATTTGTGTATGTCTTTTAAATTTATGAATTAGTATTATATTGAGCCTTACCTTTTCTGCGAATTCTTTAATTTTCTGCTCTTTCAAGTTGTCTAGTTTACCAATATGTGGAGCAATATTTTTCTCTCCAACCAATTTTGTCGCAGTACCCAGGGCTTCCGCTGCGGCGTCTCTCACTGCGGGATCTATTGACAGGCAACATTTAAGTCATAGACAAAATATTAAAGATGCACAAGTTTTTTTTTTAATTATTAAAAAAAGACATTTAATTTTTTTATCATAAATATAATATTCTGCCTATCTTATAAGTACTTATAATAACTGTATTGATTATATAAATCATGAGATTTCCAAATATTTGTAATAATTCAGTTTTATTAATTGTATTATTAAAGCGTATATAAATATATTGTTAACATCCTACTATTCATACGTATAGCAACGAACGAGTACTGAATAACATTAAGGATATTTTCATCGTTAATCTTATATTTTATACAATCTCTTACTTTGTTGCGTTCTATTTATATTAATAGAGATTTTTTTTAGATAATGTCATCCACCAATATTATTTCTCCAAACATAAATAATATCAATATTACCAGCGCTCTCCAGTAACTTCAAGAGTCCAGCCACATAAGCCTTAATGAGTTTCTTATTGAAGGCCGCCGGCTGTGTGATACACAGAGCTCGCGCCAGGAACACAGCGCTCTCAGCCTTTATCGAAGGGTTTTTATTATCGAACGCTGCTAGCATATCTTCCATGATAGCTTCCAGATTCGTCTGAAGATGTGAAAGAGAAATTTACATTAGAAATGTATTGGCGTCCTCCAAACCTATTCAATGTAATACATATACTAAAAACTTTATTGGACATGAATATAAAGAAAAAAATATATATAAATCTAATGTTAGTTTTTGTTTAATTCTTTGAAGAAAAGATATAGAGCGAGGTTTAAAATTTAAATTAGAATATATGTAATGAAGAATTGATGATAAAGTTTGCTACTGCTTTAAGATACGACAACGCTAAACCCACTAATTATAGTAGGAGAGTCCAAGAGAGGATTCTTGAAGTGACTCGGACCTGTCAGAAAATATATTGGGACAATCGGTACACTCTGTTCAGATACCTCTACCGAGTATGAACCCTTTATATGGTGCGGTGTGTTGAGGGGGACCGATCAGATTAGTAAAAAAATCGATGCTTAGCTAAACTCGTGCGCATCAGATTAAGAGTATATTTCAATAATCTGACACTTGGATTGTGATAGTAAGAAATAAGCGAGTCTCGAAGTTGTAAAAAAAACGTCACCTCGAAATACTCGAGCGCTGTTAATTTTTTTTTTTTTTGTAAGAAACACAATAACAATAACGAAAAACCAATCTAAAGATTTCCATGGGTCGATGTTTGTAAAATCGTGGAGATAACATTACTACTACCACTACCTCATTCTCTCCTTGTAATTTAAATTTTAATGATTACTAACTTGTGTTTCTGTTTGTGGTAATAAAAATATTTAGTTATATGTGGGGTTTTCCAATAGGGACGCTTGAACTTTGACAGCTGATTGCGGCCATGTTGTTTGAGTGACAGCTGTCAAATGCAGTGTGTTATATTCATTCCGTCCTCCCAAACCACCATGGCAGGTTACAGTGTCGAGCAGCACGTGCAAATCATAAAATTGTTTTATGAAAATGGGTCTTCAGTTCGAGCAACGTTCCGCGCACTTCGCCCGTTTTACGGTCGCGATGATCGTCCTGCCGAGTCGACTATCCGTCGATTGGTGGACAAATTCGAGTCAACCGGGTCAGTTAACAATCAGCCGGTTCCCGTGCGTCAACGTAACGCGAGATCTGCCGAGAATATCGCCGCTGTGCGCGACAGTGTCCTCGAAAACCCGCGGCAGTCAATTCCGCGTCGCGCACAGGAACTCGGCCTTTCGCAGACGACAACTTGGCGAATTTTGCGTTGTGACTTGAGCCTGCACCCGTACAAGATCCAGCTGACCCAAGAGCTCAAGGTTAATGACCATAGACAGCGCCGTGTGTTCGCTGACTGGGCATTAGAGCAGTTGGAAGTTGACGCCGATTTTGGCAAAAAAATCATCTTCAGCGACGAGGCGCATTTTTGGATGAATGGCTATGTCAACAAGCAAAATTGCCGTATTTGGGACGAGACCAATCCACACGAGGTTCACCAAGTGGCAATGCACCCGCAGAAAGTGACTGTTTGGTGCGGATTTTGGGCCGGAGGCGTGATTGGTCCGTATTTTTTCGAAAACGATAATGGTGTGGCCGTCACCGTCAATGGTGAGCGATACCGGTCGATGATAACCAACTTCTTTTGGCCTGAAATCGAGAATATGGATCTGGACAACATGTGGTTTCAACAGGACGGCGCTACGTGCCACACAGCACACGCTACGATGGAAGTTCTGCACGATCAAGCGCCCTTAATGGAAAACCCTATATTAATAAATCATCCAATTTCCATGCTTAAATGCGGATAACTTGTTTATAAATTTCCTTTAAAGAACTCAGGCTAGCGATATTCAGTCAGATTATTATTCAGGAGAGCTAAGACCTTATATTGACCTTGAAGTATCTCAAAATTGCCTTATTTTTCCATACACTAAAATCTATTATGAGTTTATGTTGCCTAAATCATCAGACATTTTAATATGACACCTTTTAGAGTTTAGTTGACATACACTTGTAACGTCTGACGCGCTCGAATAAGTTATTTAGTTTTTCAACCGCTTGTCACGGCCCCCATGAATTAAACCTCAGGTTAATAATCAATAGTTATCGGAAATATAAAGCGCGTACACACTGTTGATAACTAAAGAGGTCGAGTTCTTTTATGGTCTCATTTTTACACATTTTTGAAAATGATAACAAGCTCTCTCCAGACTAAAATAGTAAACTTGAAATAATTTTTTGGAACGCTCTTTCCAACCCAATATTTTTTCTTTTTGGAACAATCTTTAAAACCCATGACGCTCGAGTAACCCGAAATTTACAACTTTACAAAATAAACTAAAACGATTGACGAAAAAATCCATCGTAGGAACTAGGAAGACTAGTTCTCCAGAAAATATATTTTTAATGTGGTATTGGTATTGATTGAATACAAACAATCAAATAGTAAATATTGTTATTTTTGTTCAACATGACATGTAGCGTACATAAGCCTATGTATAGTTTCGAAGGCCTCTTCAGGTCGGTTTTATGGTATTTTAACTAATGGGATTCAGCTAATGGGATGAGAGGCCCCTAACGTTTGTAGATCTTGTATTGCTGATTTTACTTACCAAGTGTTTATTTATGATAATTACATTAAAACGTTCGGTATGATGACAAACAATTTAGAAGGAAATACATTCATTACATAAAATTAAATGCAAATGTAATTTTATAACTGATATAAAACATACGAGATAAAATAACGAGCACACGTTCAGTTCAACTAGAAATGAGACTGACAAACGTGTGTGTGGATTGAGTCGAGAGTAAGATGGCCTTATGTAGATACTGTTTATAACAACTTACTGCGTACAATTTAAGTTAAATAAAGTACTAATATATTTTTAGACGTGCCATCAATTAACGGGCTGTAATAGAGCACCCGACGAGCCCTAACACGAGTTTTATGTTTTCACTATCTCGTATATTAATGGGTACTTAGTCACATTATTCTTTCCATGACCTACAATCAAATATTTGATTAGTTTGTTAATAGATTATTGATTTAATAGGCTTTTTTATATCAAAACAATAAGGTTATCACAAACTTAAATAATACAAACAGATCTCAATGCTAGGCTATCCATTTATTTCTAATTCTTTTCAGAATAATTTTGTATAAACGTCTTATTTTTATTAAAGTATCTATTACACTCGCACTTGTCGTAGGGGTTTGCGTTACTATTTATAGATTTTTTTCTTTTCCGTAATCATGTGATGTGACCTTGAGAATTTTGTCAGTAAGAGGTCTTATACCTATGCATCAAAGGTGCCCTTTTAGTCAATTATGCACCCCGGCCTGAAATTTCACTTTCGAAAAAAAAACCTTAAATCAAAAGGGATAGAATCTATTTTTCTCTGAAATACTAAAATATCAATATCTGAGGAGAAGCACATTTTCACTGCGAACCCATTTGCGTTTTAAGTATACTTCTGTTACATATAAGGGCTGTACTGAATATTCAAGAGCTAACCACGTCATCGTAATTTTTTTAATTAAGGCTTACGTTTTTCTGACTTAATACCTTAATACTTAATACCTAGATAACTTCAAGTGCAGACTTTGCCACAAATCCGTGCATACCCACGTGTTTTGCAAATCATCGAGAGTTCATGTAGCGATTATCAAACACTTACAGACGAGCTAAAGTTTTTTTATATATATAATGATCGCATATCACCCACACGACTACAGCGGAAGTAGGTTAAAAGCTGTTGTTAATTTTTTTCTTCTAAGAGTGTACAGATCCAGCACTGACGTCCTTTGAGATGCCCGGGTAGAGCCATGACGTGAAGTCTTACAAGATATATATAGAACTTGATTCAGGCACAAGGAGCAGGCAGTACGGCCAAATAATTAGGTCGAATATTTTAGATGTTTTTAAAGATGCTATTAATTTGAACACCCCAGGAAAAATATGCTTTTTTTGTGATAATTTTCAAAACTTCTACAGTATTTTGAACTTGCGAGTATGTTTTACGTCACACACTATACGGATGAGCTAAGAGATGACCCTCTACTCCTATATTTCGACTTCTATGTACCAATGTATATATTTTCACGTGCCATCCTATCACCTCCACACACAGCATACTCACGCATGGGTATATAGCGTCTATAGCTTCTCTCAGCGCGCTCACGACGTTCGTCTTCTTCTCCTTGAACTTCTCGAGTATAGCGGACACACAGGCGACCGCGTACGGCGAGAACTTGTTCCGGAGCCCGCTCGCCACCATCCCCAGCAGCCGGCCGCCGAGCGCCACTAGCATCACGTTAGTGTCCTTAGATATCACCTGCGACATATATCAAACATTCCATAGTACAATTTTTAATTGTGATTATCAATTCAAGCTTTCGTTTGCGTAATCCGTACATACAAACCGAAGCTCTAATAACACAATCTACACTGAGAATCGATAAACAATGGCATGAATCCATTCTTGAATTTTTACACTCAAATTTGTAACCCGCAGAGCATCAGAGAATATAAACAGGGGTATCAATTGTATTCAAACACCAGTATGTATCAGTTAGTATATAGGTTTTGTTTTCGTTTCGCAGCAAACAGGAAAACTACAAGACTTACTTATATGTAGATTATATTAAGTATTACACATTAAAACTTACAACCTACACCTAACACTACCTGGTTGCCGATGTTAGGATATCAATGCCATTCCATCGCTTGTGTGGTGTCAGGAATCTTCTGGTTCACACGGCTCGGTGTTGGTTCCTCAGAGTAAGCAACGTCACTAGTAATATGATATTTTGTCCATACAACGATGTCGCCCGGCGATGTCCATTTTTTTTATATGTTGCGCGTCCGTAACAAGTTAGATGGAAGAAACTCACTTTTTTTAACGCACGGACCAAATCAGCGTAGTCCCCGGGCTCCAGTTTGGGGGCTGTCTTCAGTATATTGTCCAGTGCGTCCAGAGCTTCCTTCCTCTCCTGCCACTTCTTCGCTTCCAGCTTATCGTAGAAGTCTTTGGGTAGCTTGGACAGAATCTCGACGGGGTCCAGGAGGTCATAGGGATCCATTTCGGCGGAGTCCCCGCCACCAGTTTCCGCATCTTCATCGTCAGCTCGACCTGAAGTTTTGTAATATATATATACACACAAGTAAATCTATCCGTAATGAAACATAAATCACCTGATACTCATATACAAAGGATATTATTTTTTTTAATTTCTCTACTAATCAAAATCAATAGATTGTTTTTACTATTAAGAGCATTTATAAGATGGAACAGTCACATGAAGCACAAAGGAATAGTTGTATTTGATGGAAATAATTAAATATGATAAATGTATTTGTATATATTGAATGAAAAAAAAAACAATGTATAGAAGAGGTCAGAGATACAAATACCGCTGCATCATTGAGGCAGAGTGAGATTTTTTGTTTGTTCTCATCTGAATGCACTGATTCAAATACAAAGGTTACCAGGATGTAATACACATTTGATGAAGTTATAGATGAAATGAGATTTAATGAAGCAGAGTTGAGCCTGGGGTTATGCGAACCGAGATGAGCTGAGCTGGTGGATTCATTATGCTGTTGATATGCAACTGGCATAAATAATAATTAAATCTATATAACAAAAAGGGACATAAGATAATAACTGTGCCCATATCTTTGTGAAATGTCTTAGCTATGTTTTGTAGCTGCACTCCACACATGAGTATTGCAATATGTAGTTATGTAACACGTTATATTACCGTCGGTATAGTCCGCGGCGGGGACCTCTCTCAGTCGATGTTGTTGTGATCGCAGGAACCTCGTAGGATGTGCTGCTCCTCCGCCCCCGAAGGATTCTCTTAATTCCTGTTGTACTACAGCCTGCAAGGACGCTATGTGCGGCTCGATAGCGGCTCCTATCCATCTACAAAATATATAATCATAATATGGAGTCATTGGGAAAACGGAGCAGTTTGTTGGCGTCACTAACTCGTCAGAATTGTTAGATTAAGGAACCTTTTGTATGACTTTGTGTTGAACAATTATAAATAAGGCGTGAATAAAGGCTTATTATATTTTATTAATATGGGGTCAACCCGTGTGTGGGAGAGAGCCATCAGATCACTATAACTCGGTCATACAGGATTATTTATGAATATTATGTATGAAACTCACTGAACAGTATATAACATCTTCCTATCACATATACTAAGACCTTTTAGGGACTACACCCCTCGAGGTGTTAACATCCAGTATATACTGACAAGCTATTCCATTAACTGTTTCATACTGTATCAATTACTCGTCTTTTTTTTGCTTTAATAAAGTTTCCTAAGTACCTACCGAGCTACGAAACATGACAGAAATACTAAACTCGAAAACCTTGTACTGACGAAATGACATTGAAACTACTTCACAGTGTAATGTTATTCAAGACACACCAACATCCAGCAAGATTACTCTTTATGTAGTTAATGAAATTAATGTAAGATTAATTTCATTTACTACATAAAGAGTTACTTCATCTTAATACAGGTAAAGATTATATACAAAATATGAAAGCCCAAATTTCACATAAAGACCAGATTAATTTTTCATAGGACATCATCTTCTCTGCGTGGGGAGATATCAAAGATATAAAATTCAAAAGATATGTATCCCAACCACAAACATGGTTTTAAATTAAATAATGATAGATTACTTTCATTATTTCATTTGTATGAAACACGTCGCGCTCACAAAAACATGCATATATATATACATATATATCTAGGCATATCTGATCAGTTTAAGCCATAACATCCCACAACTTCTGCTTAAACCTACTTTCCAAATATAGGTTTATTAATGACCTTTAACAATACACACCCACACTATCCCCGTGAAAGTTATTGTATAAAATCACAAAGTCCAAAAAACATATAATTAAAAAAAAAGTATCCACTTAGTAGGGACTTAATTAAAATTGTTGTTTTTTTAATATTTAGTTGGATATATATATAGAACATACCTATGCATTTCTATAACCAATGCCTTCATTTCATCCCTCACAGTCTTATCTCTGTCCGCCAACAGGATGGGTATTTTTTTGACCATAGGCTTGATAGCTACCACCTTGTTGCCAAACTGTTTCAGTGCTGTATTCAGTGCTGATATACATGCGGCCACCACTTTAGGATTCTTTTGTTCCATCCCTTTGAGGAGTTCCTCCTCAACTATCTCATGTTTTTCAATTTCTATGTACATGAGTGTTATCTGAAAAAAATATTTTAATATTGTCGAGGAGATAGGAGAAGATTGTATCTTTTATTTATATTGTTTATTGAGTGAAGCAAACAGAACGCTACAGAAACCTAATGTCCCATCAAGTAAAATTTTTTTTTGATAGTCCACTTATCTGGGATGGTTTCCATCAAAAAAAACTTAAGATTAGACCATATATTCCAATTTTAGGGTTGGAAAACGGAACCCATGTCAAGAAAAACAGGAGCTATTTTTTCACCTAGCTATAGATTTAAGCAGTCTTACTTGTAAGGCGAGGTCCTTGGTCTTTGTTTTAGGTGCTGCAATGCATTTAGTCACTATCCCGGACATCACCTCTCCGGTAGTTTTTCCAGCATGACCACAGTTCTCAACAAATACTAGAGCTGCTTCTAAGCCTGAATTTAAAAATATATTTAAACATACAATAAACACAAAATGAATTGATCTAGAATTATCTTATAAACCTAATTTTCTTTACATTTTATATATTATAAAAATAATATCCATGTACTATAATTAAGTTATTAAATTTTTAATTCTTTCATCAATAGTTTTTTAATTTTGAATGGAAAGCAATTTATTTAAAACAACTCAACCTCTCAGTATATAACATTTATATACTAATAACTAATATGCATATAAATGTAAAAATATGTCAAAAATCTAACTAAACTACACATTATTTTTTAAATTATTTTATAACTAAATAATCCCAATGTTTCAGTTCCTTTACAGCTACCGAGATCATAATGAATTAAAACAAGTGAAAATCTTACATATGATTAAATGATATCTAAGCTCAATACTATTTAGATTGTCTTTCAATTAATTTTAATTTACTTTAAGTGTGTACAGTATTAACATTTCCTGTAGTCTGATAGCTAGGAAATTTATAAGTAATTGGCTATCGTCTCTCAAGAAACTTCCTTGCCAACAAGACAATTGAATATAGATAAAAGTCAAATTATTGTACAGAAAAGTATTAAAAACCGAATATTAATGACTGGACAAGTCCTATTGAATATTTACTAGTCGTTTCTTCTTACATGTGTAAAATATGTACATACATACATTCATTGTTAAGAAAGTTATTAAACCCATATACTTAATGTCAGTGGCCAATGATATGCATTATATACATTCATAGAGAAGATAATTACATTATAAATATTGTTTGGTACAAGCTAATTACCTTTTTCCTGTGCAACTACATTGCTATCTGTGACAAATTTCTTTATAAGTCCAAGGTACTTGTTCCATTCCGGAGACTTTTCATCATCTATTTGATTAAATAGCTTAATAGCCTCTTCATAACCAGTCACTCTCGCTTTCCATAATTTATGCACACATTTCTCTTCAGTCGGCAACTTTTTGTATTCATTCTCGTCTTCCATATTGAATTGTCAGTCTTACCTGAAATATAATATGGGAGTGATCCTAACATGATATTTATGAAGGTACTGTCATTGTTAAAAAAGTAATGAATTAAGACAATGTAAGATGCCTAATAAGTTTTCATTTCTACTTCAAAATATTTCATTATTTTTAGTTTAACTTTACAATAAATTTTATACTAAATAATTAGTTATTGCTCTTATATTTCTTATTTTCAAAAAAAATTGCTGTAAAACATGACTCATATCATATAACTTCATATACAGGTTACAAAAGAACTTAACTGGTTATTCAAGTTTTAAAATTATTATGGTCAATGAATAAGTGTTGAAAATATAAAAGTTTCTGACTTTAATAAAAGTTGTTGAGAGTACACTATAAAAGTGCACTGGCAACTTTAAACATGTAATTATTTACAATAAAGAGGTTTAATATAAATAAGGATTCAAGTTAGCCATGAAAATAAAATTGATCACTAAATATGCACACTGAATGACCTTTAAAAATACTCCCTTACAAGGTTAAGGACTGCAGTTAATATGCGACTGGTATGAATTAACAATATTATTAATTTATATTCTTCTATTTATAAACAATAAAGGTTTTTCAAATAACAAATGTGAATGTAATATTAACGATAAGGTAATAATGCAACGTTTTATAGATTAAATTTATATATTTACCCAATATAGCTGAATGCACCTTATACATGTGTAGTTAACAGAATACAATTTTAGAAATATACAAGAAAGACTTAATACATACTTCGGAAGTGATGATTCAACCAGTAAATGGTGCATTGGCATTAAATGGCCACCTGGCTAAATTCACGCACTGATTTATATTACTTTGCCGGCTATTTAACCGTAGCTGTGTCTAATATAACACGAAATATTAAACTAGATCACAACACTTAGCAGACGCCCGACAACGGTTACTTTCTACAATACAAACAAAATTGAAAATGTCTCAAATATAATAAACTTACCGTTTTGCTGATGTTGTTTATGTTGCGGGATATTAATACTCGATAAATTATAATTAAAACACATAAAAGTAGTAAAATCACATTATCCAACCACAATTAGCTTTCAACCGACAAAAAGAATTTCTTTTTTTCGACGTCGTTTTTTTAAGTTTTACAAATTGATAGAAAATGGACGTTAGGCAATTGTTGCCATAAACTCTTACCATATAAAAATCATCTATTACATTTTTAATTGTTAGTCACTTATTAATATAAAATTTATAGTTATTATGTGTTTAATAATTAAGTTTGTGTATTATGTGTTAGGTTTTAAATATTCGCTTTTGCAATCTGTTTTATTTCATAGATGCCAAGAGGCGAACGTAAGTTTATTGTTTTTTCGATAATTTATCAAATCAAAGAGGTAAATACTAAATAGTGTAAGTTACCTTCAAATATGAATTAAAAAAATAATTATACTTTAGTCTAATATGACAATACTTTGAATTTGAAGTTTTGTAGGTATTTTTACTTCTCGAAACTTTGTCTATGGTCTCTTCTTGATTAGTCTTTTGACTCGTTCACACTTCATTCATTACTGATTGCTATCGGTCAAAACTGTATGGAAATCATTCGTTCAAAACATTAAACAATTCAGATGGGCTTGAGGCCGTGAGGCGACGAGACGTTTGTCGCAGTCGTGCCGCGACTATTGTGCGTTCGCAGAATCTTTAAATTCGAGAATTTGTTTCGCTTGTACATTCGTGAATATAAATTATATGTTTCAATTGAAATTATAATTATATTACGTATAAGTGAATTACATAAATGCTAAAGTTGTGTTTTTGTTTGATGTCGGGCTTGGAGCTTACTCGCAGCCAAGGGAATTATTAACAGCTGTTGGAGCAAAGTATGCTTCATATTGTAAGTATACAAAATTTGTTATCTTAGTATACAACTGTTGTTTTAATAATATATAGGTATAATATAGTATAGCTCCCATGTAGAATGGCAATTGGCGGGTACTTTAAAAACAAAAGTAAGCGACTCACGAATCAACTGTTATGTTTACAATTACAAGCTGAACATATAAATTAGTTATGAAGGATAGTTGACAATTATTAGGTACTGGCGATATATAAAAAAAATAATGAATATCGCCGGGGGAACATCGTTGTATAGTTAAAATATCTTATTACGCGTAACGTTGCTGACCCCGTGGAATGAACACCCAGCCGTGTGAACCAGATGATTCCTGACACCACCCAAGCAATGGAATGGGATTGCTATCCTAACACCGGGGCAATCATGTTGTCTTAGGTATAGGTTATGAGTTTTAATATGTAATTCTTATTATAAAATACATATAAGTAATTTTCGTAGTTTTCCTGGAATCTCTGGTTGCCACCAGATATAATTCATTAAACACTTGTGAAAAATAAAAACATTAAAATTTAAAAGCCTGACATTTGTTTGTTAAAATAACAAAGTCATACCGTTTACAATAAATAATAGAGGGTTGAACGACCAATTAAAAAGACCTATAATACAAATAAATACACGTACCATATTTTCAATAAAAGTGTATGGAAGACTCACGGAAAGAAATAATAAAAAAGAGTGCAAATAATTTCCAAAAAAAAAAAAAAATAGCGTTCAGTTTTTAATCAGAGTGATTGTGCAAAACATTGCTTTTCCCTATATTTGTCATCCGGTTAAACTAAGATATATCAGAAATAAAAATATAAAATGATTGTAATTACACAAAGAATAAATGAAACTAAAATAAGCTAAACGAGTATTATCCTGCTTCATTACAAAACAATAGCTAGTCTTTAATAACATAACATTAGGGCTTTCCTTACTAACAATAAGTTAAGTGAAGATCAAAGGTTAAAATAATAATAAATTAAAAAAATGAATGAGTCATAGATAAGACGAGTATTTTAAAAATCGTCTAACAACTTTTTCTTTTTAGCAGATCTCTAAGATATATGTAATTTATTTTTTTTAATTCATTGCACACAGTATATAGGAACAAAGAATGTATATAATCTTTCTTTCTCAACTGCGTACTATATTTTTTTAAAATAAAAATTTATTCCGTTGCTTGAATAGTATCATTTATAAAATAAACGAATGTTGTTTAAGATAATATGACTAAGTAATGTTATATTGGATGAACAGTGAACCTTACTATTGTTTACGAAACATCTGTTCTAGTGAGAAGTCCATACAGTCTAAATACTTTCATATTATTATAACACAGAATACACTACAAAATCTAGTTACTAATAAGTAATACCTAATGTTATTTATATAGTTTTCTGAAAACTAAAAACGTTATAATCACCGTGTTTACTTCATGTAAATCTGATATACCTTTTGTGTATTTTCCTTTATCTCGAAACATAGGCGTATCTCGTGTGACACAATTTCAAAGAAATTAAAATTATAACAATAAAGATTGATGTATATTGCGAAAATACTCGTGCAGAGCGTCACGTAGCCTCGTATATGAGTGCAATCCCCCGCGGCCATGTTGTGGCGCCATGTTTGTGAATCACGCGCAGTTTTCATACTTTTTTATCCATTCTGTGTCGACGTCTGCTTGTTTCCGTTATAACAGTTATATTACCGAAATTAACCTTCACTCATTAAGTTATGTTACTTAAATTTTCATTCACATAAAAATAACGATTCTCTAAGAAAATAACCGAGATCATAGATAAAATTAATGAAAAACTTTTGATAGTAGGAGTATTTAGTTATTAACCATGATTAACTTTAACTAAACACTCTATAGTTGTTCAAACTTGTGTGACTAACTCGGGTGAGTAATACGTATAAAATGACGGTTATAATATGATTTTTTTTTTTCTAAGGATATCATAACTTCTGCTTGACACAAAGCGATAAACAATCATCTGGACTTTTTGTACACATAAAGACTATTGAGTAAGAAAAATACTCTTTGGGCTTTATATTTCTTTAACATTTTTTCCATTGAAGTTTCCATATTGTCCTAAATCAAATTCAGTTAAACATAAACTCTTACCAAATATAAGCAGAAAAAGTAATAATGTCAAAGTGACATTCCAATTATAGGTGTCAGTTATTTCTAAGAATATGTTTTAAAAATCTCGTTATTAGCACTGTAATTAGATTGTGTCAACGTGAGCACTGGTCGGGATTCATACTGATTCAATTACTCTCCTCATGTCTCATACGCACGTAGACAACAAAAAGCTTGTTAATAAGAAAAAGAATGGGATTATTCGTAATCGGCTAATGTCTTGAAATAATTGGTCATTACTCGTAGATTTTATGGAAAAATATCAATTCTAAAAAATAAATACGTAAAATAAAAAGAATGACAGAGCAAATTGTTAAAACGGCTGTATGCATTAATGCAATTTCATTTATGGCGTTTAAAGATAAAAAATTTAAATAATTAATTAATTTTTGCGTCTATTATTTTTCGTATCTTATATACAATCAGATCACTTTCATCATTATATTTATTTGTGTCAATATTTCGTTTGCGTCATATTAAAAGCGCACTCAACTGTCGATTTTGAAATTAGGTTAGTAACAAAATGTTAATAAATCATTCGTATAATGATTACCGCTTCCTGTATACAAAAGCGTCGTATACTTTCATCTAAACATACGCTCTGCACGTATTAATGGATTTTCAATCATTGATATAGTTATATCAAGGAATTGGGTATTTAGTTCTAAAAATAGTAATGTGTGTATTCAAAGAAAATATGATTGATTGTCGTACAATGTGTAATGTGCCTTATATGCGTTTTTATGTAGGTCACTCTTTCCCTTTGCATTATAAAAGTTCAATGGCAGATAAGAAACTCTTGTTTATCTCAACGGCCGCTGGCTTATGTTTCGGTTAATGACTTATACATTCAGTTATAAAAAAAAATGTTACGCAATGTAATTTATTATTAGGTTGGCATCACTACATGCGCAACCAACATAGCCGCGTTAGAAATAGTGGCGGCAATTTTTTTGTAAGAAAAATAACAGAACTATTAAAATATCTTCATAACTTGTATATTTTTCATGATAATATAATTCCCTGACGAATTATCGGACTTTCCCTTTGTTTGGTAATCTATAATCCTGATAGCGGACTACGATATAAGGAAATGACACTCGCAATAATTTATCGCATACGATAAATATTTAAGTAATATATAAGATACAATCCAATATGTATCGCTGGAAAGTAATAAAGCATGAATTAACACCATTCCAGAAGCTTCTTTTACTTAGATTAAGAAATAAATAGAAGGAATGTGTTTAAATTTCTTTATTTTTAATTTAAGGCATACCAATATATAAAAAGACTATCATTTAATATACTGTTTCCCTTCATTCTCCACCACGATAAGGAGACTTTGAATGTTCTCTCTAATTCTCGCTATTATATTAGCTATTAACTTTAATGAGTGCAAAAGGTCTGTAAAATTTAGAAAAAAAAAATGAGATATGAAATATTTGTACATTTGAAAATTTTTTCCTATTAAAAAAAACTTATCGAGTAGTATAACTTAGAATTTTTTTTGCACAAGATTGAAGATATTTAATATCCTTGTGATTTATCACGTCTTTTTTTTTAAGATTCTCCACAAAAAATATTTTTTGTATCAGATAGAGTAACTTCTGAAATGACACTCACGACAGCACCACCCTTTAAGGGTAGTAGACCAAGTAAAACGACAAATATATTTTTAACGGTAAATTTACAATGACCTCTATACTATAATAGTGAAATATAAATCTATAACAACAGCTTACAGAATACGGTACACGACTTAACTAATAAAAAGCTATCTTTGTCATGACGATCTTATAAGAAATATATACACATTATAAATACTGTTTATGGAACCTTTAAACGGGAATAAAATTTTAAGGCAACGGTAAAGAAACTGTTGCTAGAATAAATAATGTGGTCAAACAAAGGAGTTTCAATATAAGGAAAAGATTAAGGAACCGGTCACAACTTCCTGCGGGCTATAAATATAGAAATATGGCCGGCGGAAGTCGTTCGACCTCCGTGATGACACCTCAGACCACTGAATTTATGTTACGTTATTTTTAAATACATAAACACTAATAATTATATATGGTATTTTTGAAATCGTATAAAGAAATAGATATGCAAAATTATTTATGATTCAACTATATAAATTGATGAAATTTAAAATCATGAAATGAAACGCAAAACAAACTAACTGGTCGTTGGACTGTTATATCGACATTATAAAAGCCGGTATGTCAGTTAGTGTGTAATATAATTAAACAGTGTGAGTTAACACGTGAAACTGATTACAGACGCCGCGTGTGGGATTTTTTTTTGCTCCGATACAAATAGGTTTTACTCCCGGTTTTTTTTTTTGAAGTTGCCGTTTTGTTTTTGTTTTTTTTTTATTTACTGTCATCTAAATATACCGCGAATGTTGACGTAAAAATTAAGAAAAAAAAAAATCGTATATATTTTATATTATCATTCGATATAAATAAAAATCTTTCAATGTTTATTTTGTTATGTGTCGTTTCTAAGCCTCCGACCCCGTTTCTCACGTGATGCTTGTGCCCGTTCTGTGAAACTGATATTCAAAGTGTCATAATTTAATGAATACACGGCGCCTTCTTGTTGTGATCTGCTCGCATAGTAGTTAGAGTGTACTTACGATGATTTTGTGGAACCAACTCGATTAATGTTTAAATTTTGTTTGCCTTAATGTTGATATATATAAAAAATGATGAGGAATCAACTCAAAAATACTCATAAAAAATTAATTTATACGCAGTAGGTAATTAGTTACATTATTTGTTGTTATCATATTATAACAGATTAAAAATTAGGCGGAACAAGTATCAATTACCTGTAATACAAATAATATTGCTATTAACTTACTTTTGACTTTAAATATAAAAGATTTATGCGTTAATTGAATATATAAGTTGTGTCCCTTTGTTTAGAGACGTCGAAAACGCTTTGTATTGTGACACGACGTGTTTTGAATACGAATAAACAGTAGCTATAGTTGAATATTGATTAAAATATTACGTATTTTGTTCTATGTGAAGGGATTTTTTTTTTAATTTAATAAAAAAAAATCCATACAGATTATATAAAATACTTTAATCGTGTCTTTTATTTATTTTATCGGTCATAGTATATGTATATGATATAAAACTATCCGCTGACAGTTATTAAAATCGTTGCAGTGAATTTTGTTTTCGGTCATGTTTTCGTTACAAACATATGATTTTTATTTAAATTTAATAAAAACTTTTATAGGGTCACTACTTATTAAGTTGTTGACGCTTAAACATACCTTCATACCAACTATGCACCATATTAAAGAATAAGTTTCATAAATTTTTTTCATCTGTAATTTTTTTTTATCCATCACCACAGTTTATCTACGAACTTGATGTGAGGTATCGCGACAACTATTTTAATTTAATATATAATTTAAGATTTTTTAAGAGTTTTTTTACCAATCTCCATACAGTAGTTGTAGCTTGAAAGATACAAACAAACATACACATAATTAATCAAGTAATATTAACATAATTGCATATAGTAATTAATTATTATATTTAATGAATTAGGTATTGAGAGGTCGTGTAAATGGTTTTATTTGTTTAAATATAATTTAATTATGGGCGTTAAATATTTTTTTTATTATTATTTAGAATGCCCTATAATATTTTCAGTCAATTTCATGGTTGGTTATACGTTATACAAAATTATTTTGTTTAAATCAGTTATGTTATTAAATTGAGATAAATTATAAAGAAACAATATATACATTTTATAAGTATTATATTATTATATTTCAAACACTCATGAACGGCTGGACCGATTTAATTTTCATTTTTTTATTTAGTTCATTATTGTTAGGAGATGGAATAAACAAAATTTAGGCTGCGAATGTTTACAAACAGCGTATATTTTTTAAGCATTTCTCGTGTCTTTATAAATAGGAACTATTTATTTACAATCTTAATTAGATATTCTACGACATTTACATAATTTACTGTACGCCAGATGACGAGAAAATTTGGCAAACAGTAGTCAACATATTTGGCACACAACGTCCAGCCATTAAGGCAGTGAAGCGAGACTGAACCGGGTTTCGATTTAAGATGCCGAATAAAATATAAACGCTGTCCATTTTAGTATTTTTTTCAGTATAAAAATATATATTCTCACGTCATAAAAATCCTAGCATGGGGCAACCGTGTATAGCTTGCCCCACGCCGACTGTCACAGACCATGGGAGAATCAAATGAATGACTCGTAATAATGAACAGATGTTAATTATATTGCATATATTAATATTAAATATTGTATTTTGAAATCAAAATGGCTGACAAATCTTGCTGTGTATGACAGATACTTTGACTAAACTTTTTAGAGCTATGGTCTATAAAAATTTTTCGAACTTAGTTCCGTTTTATTAATTTTAAAAGATGTGTGTTCGTATTTCTAAACCTCATACTTCCGTTCAGTAAAGGTATTATGAATTAGCCTAATTAGGATCATGATTAATTCTCCTGTGACACATTTCGCAACATTCGCCGCTATGTTTTTATTAATCTTATTTTGTATATCGCTTCATCCGGTCAGCGGTCTATTTGCTTGTATCCTACTAGACTTAGTGCAAATATATTTAAGATATCAATTGACTTTATCAGTTGAGTTTCTTATTTGTCGATAATACTTTTTTAAAATATAAAAAAATTTATATATATATATACGAATAATATCCTAAAGGAATAAATGCTTTTTGTTGCTAATTGCTAAGTTAGAATATCGTATTATAGTTGCCATTATGTTAAGTTTACTATAAACCTTGAAAAAGTTGTACCTTATCACAAATTTGAATTGTTATCCTAAACAGGGGAGCGTTTGGAGTTTCATGAATAAACTAAATAAAAACTAGTGAGTGTATAGTTTGGCTATACAAATGTGACATGGCTACTAAATCCCTATTAAGTAATAACTCGCTTTCTCAAACCTATTCTATGAACGAAAACAACTAGATAAATTGTACCAACTGTGCTACATCGGCTGAATAATTTGTACAAAGTATTAAAATCTTTTTGGATGATACAATGTTATTTTTTTAATTCTGTTATTGCCAATGTCCTCGTACCATGTTAACCTGCAGTTCCTGCAAGGCTAGTCACTATCAACAATAAATATGCATTACTTTTTGTGTGTTATTCGTAACATTTCCTTATTACTATTAAGGCGATATATTCCTATATATAGCGTGTTTGGAGATAAGTTCTTGCATTATCCTCATGTGTTTGTGGTTAAGTATTTATTTAATTATTATACATCTATTGAAATATTAAATAATTCTTTATTAAACTTTCTTATTTATATACATGGTATAGTTATTTTTCTCTCGTGTTTGATTTGTTCGAAGGTTTCAAGGTTTCACTCACACGAAGTGAAAATATGCGCTAACTATTGTTAAATATTTTTGAATATAGGCATTAGTGAAAGTTTTAACTTAACGGACTTTAAATCCTCCTCACTTAACTATATCCGGTCGACCGTTAACATTCATAGTGTAGAGAAATTAAACTATTTTTGTTAATAAAAAAATAGGTTGCTTAATAAATATAGGTATTGTTTTACAAGTTTTCTGTAGTAAACACAAGTGAAGGCAAATAGCAAAATATAAAAATACATACATACATAAACGACCGGTTTAAACTTTAAAAACCTCATTGAATTGAATCCTGTCGTAATATTGTAACGGCTGGGTGGAGCGGTGTAACAAAAAATATAACAATTAGTCGACACGACTGATAAGTAAGTGGCTGTAAACAATTTAATGACTTTGATAGCCGTAAAAGCAATAATAATGTAAAAAAAAATCGTATAACAGTATGGACAGATGTTTATATTTATTCCACTTTCACGCAATAGGTGATACACAGATTTTAATAAAACTTTATTATGATATAGCTCACATATTAGGATAACTATAGGAATAAATATAGGATAAAATTTGTAAGAAACTCCGTGTAGCTCCCGCGGGAAAACCAGTCACGACAAACAGTTTATTGAAAGTCACATTACACTAACGGTAGATGGCGCTGTCGTTTTGCTACCATATATTTTCAAACACATATATAATTCGCTTCTCTGAATAGAATTACAAAACCACGCGAAAGGAGCCGCGGGAAAGAGATAGTATTTGACATAAATATCAGTGTTCACTACAACACTAACTTGATTTCATTCTCCAGAAGGTAGCAGGCTGATATTTTTGATATTCGCATATTGGTCACTATGCTCATGATTGATTGGTGATGATCATAACATTGCCAACATGACCATAATATTCATCGATTTCTCTCCCTCATAGGTGTTCCCAGATACTCTCATTGGCAACTAAATTTCTCTTGCTTACCACAAGTTTAGCTACGTCACAATACCCCATATATAATACTGCTCGTTTCTCATTCAATAACGCTAAGAGACGAAGCTTCATCATTCCCAGGATTCCCCGTGCGGGTGCCGG
This sequence comes from Danaus plexippus, assembly GCF_018135715.1. Classification (NCBI taxonomy): domain Eukaryota; kingdom Metazoa; phylum Arthropoda; class Insecta; order Lepidoptera; family Nymphalidae; genus Danaus; species Danaus plexippus. The sequence goes on from NC_083554.1 coordinate 4,068,107, forward strand.
GTCCATCGTTGCAGGGTGAGGAGCTTCGACAGTGCCAGGGACTAGCGACCCGGGTGGAGGTTATAATGTGCAGAGTTTTATGAAAGATAATTTGTTAACGGTCCGTGTATAGTGTGACTGTCGAAATTTGAACTAAGGCTGGTTCTACGATTGTGATTGTTTTTCAGTAACTGTATATGTGATTCTGTTTTCAAATATAGTTAAAAATTATAATATAAACTAATCCTTTCTAGTGAATACGTTTTTATTTTTTTAACGATGGTTTTGTTATATTAACTTTGAAATATTTTTAATGAAAGGTTATAAATAAGGATGCAATGTGACTATATGCTATTATATATGTAAATTATATATATCCTAAGTTTAATATATACCTGTATAACAATTATTTGCTAAACAAATTTAGGTATAACTTTTAATATATGTAACAATACTGGAATAGCAACAAAAACTCTTCCTGAATGACTCGACTTAAATAATATTTGTAAGTTTAATTAAACTTACCTTAGTCATTATAATTTATTATTAAAAACGTATTGTTTTTCGTATTTTAAATCGGTGAGAGTCTGAACCTTGAAATACTGGACCGTCGAGTGATATTAAGGAGAGATTTTTTTTTTATTATTTGAATTAAACCGTGTAATATTTTCAAGATAAAACACACATTTCACATTTATTCGATAATATAAATTAAATTGGAAATTTATCTGCTTACAAAGCCTCATTATCTTATATTAATTACGTGTGAGAAATCTAGAGAGCAATGAAAAATAGTTTCGTTCTGAAATAGCTTTGTTGTTTTGTCATTTCGAACAATAATAAAATTCTGATTAGTCTATCAATTTCCTTTAATATTCTATCAATTTTGGAGTTTATAGTTTACCTAATAATTTTGTACATCAATTGTACTAACAAAATAATCTTCGAATATTAATAAGGAATTAATTTTTATTAATTCAATCCTTTTTTAAATTTTTATTTATATATTAGTCGGTATATTAATATTTTAGTCGGTTATGCTACTTAATTATGCCACTTATGCTATTAAGAATAACTTAAAAAAAACAATTTATTAGTTATTGAGGAAATTTAAACAAAATACTGTTCTAAAGAAGCATATATATAAGGATATATAGATAACTTGACTGTCTGCTTGTGGTGTCACAATAACTATTCCGCAATGCTTATCTTTGTTTGTACAATATTAGTATTGCTAAGACATGAAAAACCTTTTTAAATCTTTTATTTATTTTCCTATTCCTTTTTTTTTTTTTTGATAATTATACTTTATAAACAAAAATTATGAAATCTGACAGAAATTATGTAAATTGTAATGATGATATTATCATTTAGGAAATATCTCATTATTATTTTTTTAAACCAGATTGTTTTTAAGTGTAATAAATTTATTATTGTTATTTAGTTTATATTTGATAACCAGATTTGTTTTTGTAAATTAATTGACTATAAGTGAGTTTACTCATCAGTATTGTGCGAAAGATTTTAAAACTGATGACCGCCATTTTGTTTAATGTCATTGTCATTTGTGAAATTTGGTGAGTCCGCATCTGAGTCAAGACAACATTAAGCCCGCTGAATGCATACAGAATTTTCCAAAGTATTACTAAAATATATATATATTTTTTCGTATTGCAAACTTTTTAAACAGTTTAACTGTTAATATTTAAATCATTTCGCATTTAAATTGACACGTATACTTAGAACAAGCTTACACTCATACGAATAGTTTCCCGTTTCAATAACCCTCATTAAACCTATAATGTGTGGAAATTTTCGAGTGAAAAACTATTAACGTTACAAAGTGTCACGATGCTATCTTTTATTTAGTATAGTTTAGATAAATTATTCCTAAGCCCTAATTTCGGTACTCAGTCTCTTAATGCTTCCTTTTTTATGAATATTTACAAGCCAAATGGTATTCACGTTAGCAAAGTACCAAAAATGTTATATTGTCTGGAATTACAATTTTTTTTTATAAATACAGTATATGAATGCTGAGAAAATTTTATAACCATCACTAAAACTATGAACCTAAGTATGTTTAAAGGTTTATTATTCAAGTCTTGGCAGTACATACTATTCGTTAGATATATCTAGTCTTATTATACAAAAATTACTTTATCCTTCCTGGGTACAAAAATACAATTTTAGATGAAATAAATTGCATTTCTAAACATTGTTTTTATCTTACCCGATTATGTAATGTTATAGAATATATGTATGTATTTAGAAACTGAAATAAAACTAGAATAGTAGGGTCATGGCCCTGGTTTGCTTTAAATCATTACTTGAGTTATTAATGTTTTAGTCGTAGCCTTATTTTGTTTCAAGATAAGCTGTTCAGATTAATATTTCAATTAAAATAAGTACATATTATGAAAAATACATAACGAGTGTCTCGCACTTGTACCTGTAAAGACACGATAGTGGAGTTGTTAAAACAACCGGGACGCAACATCGCCGAAGTCGCAAGTTGTAATCCAGCTGCCTTCTATAAATTTTTAATAATAGATTTTTATTTCACACTCATAGAATTTAATTTAAAACCATTGTTTATATCGTTTTGATTAATGGCGCATTGGTTTAGTATAATATGTGATGGTAACAAACAAAGTTACACACACTCAAATAAGGTTATCTAACCCCGTAACAGCTAACCAAATAGTCTCACGTACTGTTTACCTGACCTATGGCTGTAATACTATCTGCCTGATAGCGCCGTATATTCAGAGCACATGTACTTAATATTTGGCAATCTTAAATCATCATACTTATGTTATAAATGAGATATTTTCATTAATAATCGAGTATAATTTTCTAATCTATTTATTATAATGTTCTATCTAATAAATGCAAAAGTTTGTGAAAATTGATGGGACGGTTGTTGCTTTTTAAACCGACGTCAAAAAAAGGAGGTTATCAATACGACTCGTACGTCTGTACTGTTTCCAAAACTGACCAGTTTTTCATGTAATGTTTTCGCACATATTTTTTTTTACAGATTTTTATAAAGCAATACAGCTTACACAAGATTAACGTATGTTATATATATTTGTATTGAAATTTTGTTTGGTTATCACTTGATCAAGGCGGGACAGTTTTTTATGACGTCGCGTGACACGAACTGCAGGTGGCGCCGCCAGTTCGTTACCACATCCATTGTCTTAACACTATACAGTTATCTCTGAACTCAGTTCCGGAAACCGTTTAAATTCAAAAATTTATCATTAAGAGCGATGAAAAATATATTTGCCTGTTCATCATTTTAAATAAATGCATGGCCGAGAATATTTTCATGGATTTATTTTGGAAATAGCGATAACCTAGGAAAAGATAGCTAGCTGTATTTTGTCGTAGTTACCATTTTGATGGGAATAAAATACTTATATATGAAATGAAGGTTACATATAAGAATTATAACTTGCATTTAACAAATTATTTTTATTATATATAATTACCTATTAAACAGGTGGTAGTGTGTACACACGTTACACAGTATGTACATTTGGGACCAAAACAAAAGTGAATTTTCAACAACAACAATTAGTATATTTTTATATGATTATAAAAAAAATATCCCTGTCTTGGAGCGCTGTTGGTTACTGTTAGGATCCATTGAGTGGTTTCTTCCTTGAATTTGCCTTAATTAAAATGTAAAACGAATTATAATTTTACAGTTTTTTACACAGACTGTAGAGATTAAAACTGAAACGAATTGAAATTCTACAGTTTGTAGATACTTTATAGATTAAAACAGTCGGAGACTAGTCTTCAATGTTATATTTAATACATTATTCTATAGTAAGCTTGTGGTACTTCTAAAACGTTAATATTAATGGCTGCACAAGACTTATAATATTTATTTATTTATACCAGAAAATGGTCTGATCAGGTTTTGACAAAGATAAACTATTCGGTACTAAACAATAATCTACTTTAGTACTATAATGTGGGACGATCTATGAATGAAGTACGGTGAATTATACGTATGTAGTGTGACAAACTTGGAGTAAGCACACTGATAGCAATACAGACCTGATGCAGTACGAGACATTAATATCCAATTCTTTGATGAAAATTATTACTACATCTGAATACAATAACTAGGAAACTAGAATGGACGTTTTATAATATTTATAAAGTGAAGCAGTGCCTTGACTTAACAACAAAGTTACTATTCCGCATTACCTCATTTATAAATACATTTAATTCTATATGTTGACATCGGTCTTTTTTGCTCTGGCGAGGTTGAAACTCGATTGGTAAAGCTGTAATCCTTACAAGGAACACCACAAGTCTTGAGTGTAACTAACTGTATCTTCGCAATCGCGGCTCGTATTAAGAAATTCTCGATCTCTACCCTGAGAACGTACCAAATGTAAAATCGAAATACTCAAAACTGACCGTATTTAGTTCAGATTAGAAACGATGATTACTTACACTTACACCACTGGCTCTATTTCTGACAGTTAATGAACTTTCTACAATGTTTTTGTTTAAAAGAAGTACCTTTTTACTATTCTACAATTTGATTTTGTTTGCCATTTGTTCTGATATAATGATACCAGAATTTAATTTGAGTTTACGTACAATTATAAATATAAATCAATATAATTATAAGTCTTTTTCACCGGCCTTATTTATTGTGTGCACTTGCCTTAATGTCATTTACGTGTGAAGAATGTTAATGAGAAGAGTTATTTGATTCTCTCGTCCTTGTTTGAACCAATTACCATAGAAGACGTCTTCCTTATTGTCACTGATTTTCCTGCACACCATAATTTTAGGATTACATTTGAAAAGTTCACTATGAAGGAAACAAAAGTGATGGCTGATACAGAGATGTATTGATTGACGTCAAGGTTACCGAGATCAAAAGTGTGGTTGGGTTCAAACACGTGTATCAATTAATATATTTTTTATTTTAATACCACAGTGTAAAAATATAAAATATGTGTTATTTTTTTAATCAAATGTATGAAATTAATCTGTGAGAAGCTGTATCTCTACTTATCTTAGTTACATGTTTCGAACGCCTGTTGTCTTGCTATATTTCTTTGTTGTTTTCGTGTGGAACATAATTTATGTTTTCTTTATCACCTTTATGCGCTATATATTTTTAAAATTTCACGAGTATCGCTTCAGTGATTATCTCTAATAAATCTAAACACAACAATCTCTGAAAGACAGATTTAGTGCAATTGAAATAATTGAGATTTATATCTGTCAATGTGTCACATTTAAGATAATGTTGTTTTTTTTTTATTACCTTTAAAGTTGGTATTTTACCAAAATTGTTTGTTATAGTGAATGTGAATATAATTGAGTATGATTTATGAACACCATCCGAAGTAAATTAAACGAAGAAATTAGCTAAGTACAAAAAGCGACCTTAGTTATTAAATACGTTTATAAGCGAGTTCTTCAAAGTTACGTTTAGTGTATATGAAATATAAAAGAAGAAAGAGGCTTGAATTGTATTAAATAATATATATCTATATACACGAGCACACCGACACATAAATATTAACTAAATAACTGACTATTAAGAATATAAGGGTTTGAGAAAACACTTGAGAAGAAACTATGACGAATAGAAAGAGGATTCGTTTGAATCAACAAGAAGAGCCTTCCATTAAAACCTAACTATAGAAACTACTAGAACGTAGTGAAGTAAATATATTAATATATAACAAAAAACACTTTAAATTATATAGAAAACTATTTTGAATACACAGTGTACAACAAAGCGTCGATGATTGACATTTAAACTGTGAATCACTGTTATAATATTTAATTAGGCATTATATTAGTTAACACATTGTAATCTAAATGTTAATGACGATATTTAATTTTACATTGTAAAATGTGGCAAGCAATCGAGCGAATGAACACACTTTTTATTCATTGGTATACTTTTGCCTTTCCTAACATCCAGGAAGCGATTTGCATTGGTTTAATTGTCTTATGACTTCCGGATGGATGTACTTTGATGTCCTTCATGAGAAAATTCACTTCCTATCAAATAGTAATGTCAGTTTGTCTTTCAAAAGTCGTACCTGTAGCTGTACCTACTGTGATGTGTGTGCAGATAAATCTTTCATATCCAAATTTGTCATCAACTTACTAAGAAAGTTCTGGCTAATTAGATACATACACACATACATAATACATACTTATGCATGTGTGTCTGTGAAGACTTGAAAGTGAATCCTTCCATTCTCATTGTCAGCGAAATTCTACACTGCACTTTCTTGCTATGACTTCTATACGTATGAGTAACCAAATACCATTGATATGACAACAGTGCTATTTCAACCTATACGTAATGCCGTCACAATAAAACGTTATCACAATCAAATTAGTTGTAATATCCTGTATGTTAAATGTATAGAAATGCTATATATAACATATCATGAAACTCTTTTACATTGAAAGTAGGTATTCAAGCAATAATGAGATCTAAGACTTTCGCGAGCAATCATTAAAGTAAAACCTGTATTTTTAGGATTTAGTACCCACTAGGCGACTCTTATTATCTTAAAATAAAGGGCAGACGAGATTTGATCGCGGTTCCTGAAAAGTAAACGAAACGTCGGGATTATTTAGTTTTTTAGAACAATAAAAGTCTCGTAGTAAATCCGAAAATATATTAGTTTTATTTTATTCAAGCAATAGTCAACTAAAATTTATTTTATACATTTAAAGTATTAACGCTTAGTCCAAAAACACGTTTTAATATGGTACGTTATTTAACTTAAACTTTATTTCTCTCTCACAATCTACAACTTGACTTATACTTGACAGCGATTAACAGATGAGGTCAAACATATATATTTTTTATTATATAAATAATATTTGTCATATGTAAGATCGAACTCACTTTTCGTCATACGTATTTCTTAACATTCTAAAGAATAAATCATATCACATAAATCATTATTTTCTACCTCCAAAGAAATTAGAAAAAAATCTTGAAATCTAGTAGAAACGTCGACACCTTCATATAAAATGTTTCCTGGTTTGTCTTACTATCAGAAAAGCAGTAAAGTAAACTGTCGTGAGATATCGATAACCTCGGCTGTCAGTTTGAATATATCGATTATTTTTATTACAATATAAATTAAGATAGTACAAATATAGCGTCTTACACGTTGTGGGTTCTCTGAAGTGAATGCAAATATTTTAGTCGTCGGCTTGTGAATGCGAATATTTTAGTTGGTTGTATGCTTTTGTCTGTATCCTTCCATTCAATTCATATAAGTTTAACGTTTATCAGTTTAGCAATAGGAGGATGAGTACTATATATATATATATATGTGTGTGTGTGTATATTTGATTTTGATATTAGCTGCTCAGATTATGATCAACAACATTATTTATGATTAAACCTGTGTTTTAGTTTTATTATATAAGTTTCTTAGTCTTTTTCAATTTTTAAGGTTTAATACGTTTAGAATTTTACAACATATGCAACCAAGACACGAAACCTCTCAGCATTCCATGACTTGTTAGCGACCCAGTAGGTTTAAGGGGCCCCCATCTAAAGAGCGTTAAACGCTCACCTCCACTGCCCAAGCTCCTCTCTCTACCTAACCAAATTTGTAATGAACCTACTAGGGCTGCCTTCGAAGCACGTTCCAAGAATGAACTGATGTTAGTTCTCGACAGGCCACTAGTAAATATTTAATATAGTATTTATTGTAAAATAATTAACGTAATTCAATATGAATATTTTATCAAAATGAATATTATAATCAGGAAATACGAAGATGGAGCCAAATATTCCCAACACGACACCTTCAAGGTTCATTGCAGTTTGTGCCAAATTACTAGAATCCATTTCCTTAGTATATTTAAAAATGGTCTTTGTTTGAAGAGTAGAGTTTTAAATTTTCTTTCATTTTAATAATTTATATGAAATAATATTTATATTAGTATTTATAAATGTTAATTAGATCGTAACTACAACATGTTTATCCTCAAGTAAGTGTATTAAAGTATTTAATTAAAGACGTGTTAATGTTCTTCACCATAGGATTATTTTAATTTTTTATACCTTCATTTCAAATAATATTAATTAAGCTCCTCGTATGACTCTAAAATCATATCTAGTTGAGATTTATATTAACTTAACTTCTCGATCTTCCGCTATTTGAAACTATATTGAAATGAGTTAAATTTTTCAAGATATAATTATTTAGAACTTTCTAGTAACAGATATCTGTATATACGCCTCTTCATTTACCGCTTAAGATTACAGGAACAGCGAAGATGAAACTAATTAAAATTTAAGATGAATAAATGCTGATGAACTCTGTGATGCTGTGTCATAGATATTTCCGTAGATCAACCGGTTTGAGTAATATTACTGTTACTTTAAAACGTTACAACCAACGAGTCTTAACGTTGATAACGTTAAGTTACGTAAATCCTAAACGTGATTGTTATAGCAGCGAACGTAAACAGTTAGCGTTAGTGATTATACATTGTTATGATGAAGAAACATGCTTTGTTAGTTTCCTTCGCGAAATGATTTAAAATCATCAGCAAGAGTACGAGTGGAGTAGGCTAGAATATACTAGAATTAAATTTATAGTAACTTTTTTTTTTGTTAATTTTGTTTCTGATAGACATTTCGACACTTTGGTATGAATTTTACACTCCTTAGCCACCGTTTATAATGTCGGCGCTATCTTAAAATTTTCTAAGCATGTGATCTTGTCTGGCGAATTGAATACGACATTTTTTTCTGATAATTTTCTCTTGATTAATCGGTAATGTACAAAGATATACAAATTTAACATAAATCACGTCAATAGTACACAAATATAATTATACATATATGATATCATCATCATCGTCGTCGCAAGAGTCTTTGCAGGCTCGTCGTGGTCATCACGTATCAGTGATCCGTATACAAGATGACTTTCTTCGGAAGACAGTTACAGTGGTTTCCCCTTGCCTTCTTCATCAGTACTTTTCGGGGCTATTCAGACCCCAAGGCTCTTCGTAGCATCTTCCAGCCATTTTTCCCGCTGGGCTTGTGGTTATCCAGCCACTGCTCGGTGTAAATGATATATATATAATAAACAGCTGATTGTGTGATATATATATAATAAACGGTGTAAATGATATATATATATATATATCATTTACACCGTTTATTATATATATATATATAATAAACAGCTGATTGTGTAAGTAGTGTTGGACGACGTTTTATACTTTTTCATTTTGGCAGATACAAACTACTAGACAGGATGAATTAATATATTATATCAATAACATTAAATTATAGTTAACTCGTGAAGTTTAATATTCCATTTGTATATTCATTTCGTCACAATTGAAATAATAAAATTACAGAGTATTGGAGTCGTAATGGCACCATCATCGAGATGTCATTGCGATCTTTTTATCTCATCTTTTTCAAGCGGAAGCTGGTTCATGATTGAATCAGACAAAAACCATTCAATTAAGATCGGCTCGCTCCATTTCTCAATTTGATTGGACGCAAAAAACTACAGGAAGTCGACGTTCTGTCTGACTGATGGTGTAAATGATGGGGAAATTAGTGATATTAGATGGTTTGATGGTGTTACTGATCTCACCGGAGATGCGAAGCCGTGCTCAAACCATCAACTAACAGAGTTCATAAATATATACTCTATAAAAACAATACTAAGCTATTTCCTATTTTGTAAGGACTTTCAGTTTGGGGATATTTATTTGGACTGATGGAACATTCTAGACAATGTGGAACTGTAATATGTAACAAGTAATTAGGCTAAAATCAGCTTAGTCATTATAAGGACACTTTCGGTTTGTATATAAATAGCAAATTGAAATTTAAAACAGTTATGAAGTCACTGAATATTAATTAAAGTTTAAAATTGCTAATAGTCTTAATTACAGATCAAATAAATTCAAGTCAGTAGCGGCGTGTGGATGATAAGATTATTTTTGTATAATTTTTTTTTTTTTTTTGTAATAAAGACCCAAAAAATAAAGTAGTTACGCTTCACAGAGATTACGAAACACGTGTAACGAATTATCTATTGATTAAAATTCAATTATGTATAATATTATTATTAATGTATTCACAGTATTTTTATTTTTTATAAAAACTTATATTTTGTCTAATAATGTAGAGTTCCTAACTAAACAGCTAACTTAGATCCAAAATGACTCCACCTCATTGGTCCTGAACATCTTGATATTAAATTTTTTATTTGACAATAACTTTGATATTCATTAAAAATAACTAGAGACGAAACTTCTCAGCATTCTATGGATTTACCGTGCGGGTGCTGGGTACATCGCGTTGTACGGAGAGGAGCTTCAACAGTGCCTAGGTCTTGCGACCCAGGTGTAGGTTTAAGGAGCCCATAAAAATCTTTGTTTTAAGAAAAAAAAAAATCTCTTTAATCTGATTTATGATAGATTATCAGATAGTTAAAAAAATATTACTATACCGGTTTTTAATAAAAACTTACTTTATTGAATTGCAAAACCAAAGAAAAATAAGTTTCGTACTTTCAGGGAATACGTGGACAAACAAACACGAAGAAAAATACAACCAGTGTTAAAAGTCTATATATTTTAATGCCACACTCGAACAGTTTAACTATAGCTACATTTGGTTCTACCGCCGGCACTTTTATTGTAATAAAAGGAACTGTAACATGTGTTAGTTGGTAGCCCTGTTAAACATCGCAGTCAGATATTTTATAGATCCAATTAAGTCAGTTTTATTAATATACCAGCTGACAACCGCGACTTCGATACTAACTTCGGTTTTCAAGACGACACGTATCAACGAAAACGTGGTGCTTATAAAAATATATCTTGGAATGTATCGTTTTATGACTCTAGTGTAAAATAAATAAAACTACGAAAGTTTAATTCGAATCTATCCCAGAGTTGTGCTGTGTGTAGACCTCTGTAATTTTTTTTGTATTTATATGTAAAGTTCAAAAATTAAGTGTACAAAAATAAAACAATATAACCTTTATGCAAACGTCACTTCATTGTCAATGGCAAGTACCAAGTTCGTAGCCTTCAGCTAATGGCTTACCTTCGGCTAAGTTCACGATAGTCACGCAAGGGGAACACCCCAATAGCTCCCTCCTGAGCTAGTGCTGTAACCCACATCGGTGTGATTATAACGATACGATTGTCGATGAATCGATAAGCATTGTTGTACTTATTCGTCATAATTCAGAGGCTAGAACTCTAAAAACATTTTGTTTTTACGTATTAATCTGATCAGTATTTTATTATTATAATATTTTTATTTAAATATAATAAGAATAATAATCTGCAATGAGTAAACAATAATAATCATAATTAAAGCAAGGATAATAATAATTCGATATTTCGAGAAATTTAATTACAATCTATATAATAATAATATTTAATTAAAAAAAGTGAATTCTTATAATCAGAATAATTTCGATACTATCTATACAGCACTAACATCATTAAAACCTTCGAAGGACGGACTGTCACGGCCGCAACCTTCGATGGCTGAATAAATATGAACCGTTTATATTTATGAAGTACCTGAATTTTATATATAAAAAAAAATAACTACAAAAATTATGACAATTATATAAGGTACTTATGAAAGGCTATAATATCTTTATATCTCAATTTTATTTCCCTTGTTTAAAGTTAAGACCATAGATTATAGAAAAAAAATCTCTAACCATAACATAATGCAGTTCATAAAATAATATCTTCCTTTCAATATTCATTACAATTAACAGCTGTATACATAATTCCAACGAGTTATATCTGAATGAGATAAAATGAAAGTTAAATTAGACCATCGCGTGTGTATAACATTGATAAAAAATTTATAAATTCAAACCATGTTACGAGAACAGTAGACAGTGGGTCATTATCTTAATTCTAAATGTAATGCAAATATTGTTTCGTTCATTTAAAATTTCTATAAGATTATAAAAAAATTGTAAAATCTCTGAAGCTATTGTGATCTAACTTCACCCTATTGGCGATATTGTTTCGCGTATTATCTAAACTATGGTTAAGTAATAAGGAATACCGAGAATAAACAATTACACCACATGTAAATAACCATCGTAGAGTTTGGGTATAACAGATATTAAATTTAATCTAAATAGTACAGAGTACAAACAAATATATATAAGGAAGACAATTTTACATACACAATCTTAATCAAATAGAAACTTCTTTAAAAACGTTATTATTCAAAGTATATTATATTCTTATCATTACGTAACCTTGGTAAGGAAGTTAGGTGGAGCGCTTTGCTATCGTAATGATTACACGATGAATCGCACCAAGATTACAATTAGGGAAGTGTGTTGTTACAATAGTTCGTGATACAAAAGTTAACTAACAAATAACTGTTTAAATCGCACTAGTGGAAACCCGCTGATTGTCCTGTCTCAAAGCTAATTGAAATTATAAGTAAATTTTGAAGGTGTTTAACATCGCTGTAGCGAGATGGCCACAGAAATTTTGTTTGCCATTGAGACAGTACCAGCTCAATAGCCAGCCCATAGCGAGCGTAAATATTGCTTTTTGTTACAGTCCTCAAATCCCTAACAGCAGTCTCCTTTAGGTCTAATTCCGTGATACTTTTCATATTCCTATAATTTTACGTATTCAGACGATGGTATTTTTTTAACTTCACAGGGATTGTTCGTCTCTTGTGTTCTTATCGTCGCAAATTGAGTTTAAACTTAGATATTCTCTGTAAAGTGCCCTAAGTTCAGTAACTTACGAATGGAGAACCGACATACATTGTTTTAATCCCATGACACTAGCAGTTCACTCTATAATTTTACGCGAATAAAGATTTGAACAAATGACTATAATATGCCTTAATATTCTGTTGTATTAACTGAGTTTTGTTTTTTAATTTTATGCTATATCTTCATTCGCACTGGAATAGTGGAATATTCTGCCAATGTCAACGTTTTTATTATTCTTTGAGTTATCGGCGCGACCATTAAACAATATTAATATTGCGGAGAAATTGTCATAAACACATTGGTTGGTTGCTAGGATTGTGTTTTTGATTGAACAATGTTGCCACATATTAATTGCTACTAAAATTCATTAATGACTTTATGGCTTCAGCACCAACCAGTTATACTGCAAAAAAAATATTATTATCACCTATCAATAGTATGTCAGAGGGATATGGTTGAGGATTGGAATGACAATATAAGCGAACTTAAAATTTTATATACAGAAAAATTGTGCAAATATCGCTTCCATTAAAACAAATCCGAAGTAAAAAAAAATTCTATATTCTATTAAGAAATCATTATTAGAACAAAAACTTATTAACATTTCTCGTGATTGGCGTGATTAAGATCATTTTAACAATACGCCGTTATGTTAATTACGGGAGAACAATAATTTATTTACCCTCACTATCTTGTATTTGTTTGTCTTAAAGCTAATGCGCTATTTGTATTAAATACATTAATAAATATCGCAGGAAAATAACCAATTTTAGAACGAGCCAATGACATACATTCAATATTTCATATTTCACTATTAAAAATATGTTTTAGATTTGACAAAAAAATTTGAAGAATAATGAAATAACGTATACTGTGATAGAAAGATTTTTCACATTGGTATCTTAATTATTATCTAACCTAAATATATATAATACAAATTATCGAAAGCAAAACGCTTGTTAAAAACTTCTATATTATAATATATTAATTAATACCTAAACATGCTGAAATTAAAAGTATTTACTTACAAGTTTCGTGATAAAGTCTGAAAAACAGAATAATTTAATGATTCATCTTAATTAATCTCATATTTTTGATGTGTATATATATAAAGTAATAAAAATATATGTAGCTTTTTTATTTTATATATATTAATTTATATCTTAAAGGAACTCTCAATATCAAATTAAATTACTATTCTTATGTAATAACTTCTTGTTCTGTTCACGAAATACATTTTTTAACAAATACATTTCCCCTCTGAAGATTTGACGAAATATATATTTTTTAATTCAGGTAAACTTTATGTGGAACACAACAAAATAGCATGAATCAACGTATTATTGAGAATTTTATGCATGGAGCTGACACACTAAGGTCATTGAACCCGATATTATTTTCATATATTGAAAATTTATTTCCTGTCGTTTTAATCGTTTCTTAGTTAACAATTATTATAGACCGAACTAAAATATGACTCTATTAAAATATATCATTGTAAATAAAGTATTAAATGTTATTGATTCAGTTAAATCAATATTAGTAGATGTATATAATAATTATTTAAATAAAAATCTAAAGTATAAAATATAAAAATTCGGTATTACGCAATTATCAGTGAATTATTCTATTATATCTACCTCTATCTGCTTACCCGTGGTTTTCACCGTCACACTATGTACAAAACGTTTCCCGATAGCCAAGTTAATAGTTTAACGTACGAAAGATATGAATGAAAAACTGTAAACGCTCCGTTTGTGGTGTGACGTTGCAAACTTATTCTGAGCCTATAATACTTACAGTTTCTTCTATAGTAAACGTAATGGTGTATAATATATAATAATTGCCATTCTTAATATATATATATATATATATATATATATATATATTATAATTATTGCAATTGTTCCAGTTGGCTGCATCACAGTTCCCAGCGGGCTATGGGGCGGCTGTCGACTTCTGTCTGACGTGCATCACATGCTGGAAGCTGAGTTAGAAGATAAGTCTTAACTGATAACAAGTATAAAGTGATAACATTCGCTCACAACACATCGGCTGGTACGAACGTTTGTCGCGTGTGAAATGTGCGTTATTATGAAGTTTGTGGACATGTGGTCTGTGTTCCTCCTGATCGGCTTCGTCGGAGGCCAGTCTCCGAGCAGCGAGCTGGAGGCTGTTAGATACGGACCCTCGGAGGAGAGGATCGCCAGTGACACCTTCACCGTAGCTGACATTAATATAACGTATAAGGACGAGCACGGGGTGTACTACACGGAAACATCTGAGGTAAGTCCGTGACACTGTAATTTCTGTTTGTTTGTTTTCACTCCCTTTTCTGCGGAACCAGGATTCTTATTTGGTTAATTCTTGTACATGCAAAGTTTAAATACGTTACTTTTATTACCCTCAAATATTAGTTCTATTTAAATAATTATTAATTTTTGATTAATTCGTTTCAACTACGGCATATATTTTAATGACTGACAGTAAAACTAAATTGATATCTATATTTGTTCTTAAACCGATTTAGACTGTAGAAGCATTATATTTATTTTTGCTTACCACTAGTTTGTGTTGTCAAGCTAAATACGTATTGTTTACAGATTTTTAATTCGAAAATTTTTACACGTGATAGTATCAACGTGGGTGTATTGAAAACCGGAAAATTATCAATCTAATCTGTTAAAATACAACACCATTTTTATACTGTGAACTTTTTTTATGTCTACATTTCAAACCCGCATCAAATTTGACATAATAATGAAATATCCCGCGAAACAGTCCTTCTCTTTTTTGTGTCGCGGAAAATGAATCTTTATAAAAAAAATATTTGAAATTCTCTTTCTTTATCTGTTAATTTATTATACGCTTTGACAATGGGAACGTCATTATTTGACATAACAATACTTTTTATTCTATTGACGTAATGTAAGAATTGAATGGATGTGACGTATGTGAGTATCGAAATATATTTTTTATATTTTTACCGTTTTGATTAATAATGATTTAAGAATTTAAAAAAAAAATTGTAAAAGAATGTTGTTTTTATTTGAGTCAGTGTTTTGCTTTTCAGTATTGAGTTGGTTGGTATCGTATTTTAATAACGTATATAAATGAGAGTGTTATTTAAACACTATGTGTGGCGGTTTTGTTCGATATGCGCGTTAACACCCTCAAAAAAAGTTATTCGATTACTTGAAAACTCTTCAATCCAGGCTTGGGGAACATGGAACTACCTCAGCACAGTTCCTTATCATTTAGAATTACAAAAATCATTTAGAATATCAGAAGAGCGTAATGAATCAAATGGAGAACTTCTCCTTTTTGATGTCGGTTAAAAATAGCTTAAATTATTCCTTATAACATTATCTTCCTGCGAGTGAAATTTCCGTGTGACTCGCTCCATCCGTTCCAGAGATTAGCCAGAACAAACAAACATACAGATAGACAAACATTTTAATCGTAGTAGTTGTAGGTGTCTAATAAACTGATATAAATTCAGTGGAAAGTTGGTAATTTCAAATTACAGACACTTAAATTTTACTAATCAGCATACCTATATATTAACGGGTAAATATGTATCCAAATTATGAATGTAAAGATAAAAAACATATATTTTTAATTTTTCTTATAAATTGAAAAATAAATAGTTCTTGTAAATTCCTACACCTGACTTCTGAATTTTTTCTATTTCAAATGACGTCTATAATGATTTTATTATGAATGTGAATTAAAAGATAAGAAAAGAAAAAAATAATATATAATATACGATTAATCACGTTCAACTAATTATAAAAAAAAAATTATTAACCTTGAATGTTATGAATATAAATAAAAAAAAAAAAAAATTATAATTGTTTTAAGTTATAGATAAACACGTCGGTTTGACAGATATTGTTGACTATGTCATAATGTATAAAAAATATAATATTTTAATAAAATGTTTAACGGAAAATAAGAGTCATAAATCCTCTAGTTAAAATGTAGAAAATATAAACAAAATTATCGAAACGATCGCCCTAGAGGTGTTCATTTCGCCACCTGACCGGAATAGATCAATGCCGGCTTGATGCAATCATTAAAAAAAAAAAACAGATACGTCATTTGTCAGAAATATTAAGAAACTGTCAAATAATTTGAAATAAGAATCAAGGCTTCGTGGAATTTTTATAAACGAATGAGTAACTTTGCATTGAAACAATGAGCATTGTAAGTTGAATTGGACCCGAATTTACTTGGTAAGTGATGTCGCCTGAACAACTTATATGTTTATAAGACTCATAAGTTTAACCAAGTTTAAATGCTACCAGTTGCATCGGAACTAAATTGGGAAATTTATTCTTTACGAATGTCATAAATATAAGGAGTTGCTTAATCGTCTCCATTAAAATAACGATTCAGATGTTTTCATCGCAACATTATATTTGAATACACTAAAAAAGTAGCAGTTTTTTTTTTACAAAACATATGTGAATTATACATTTATTCATTCCTCTATAGCCGGTACTAATTTCAATGATGACATAATCCCCAGGTTAAAGCTGCTACTTCTGCTATAATAATAATCTATACAAAATCTCTAAAAATAGATTTCACCAACTTTTACTCTTATTTGTATAATTATAAATGTAAGTATGACTAAACAAATAGTACCTACGTTATATTTTAGGCATATAAAATATAGAAACCTTCTACAAAGTAATAAATAACAAAAAGACATTTCCGTAGAGTTAATTTTAACTAATTGATCTTGTAACAACATAATCTATGTAACATGACGTGTATGTGCATGCAAGTCATGTGAAAGGCGATCGTGCCCTTCAAGAATCGAGTCTAAACTAGTCTACACACTGCAGTCTAGACTCTAGACTAGACTAGAGTTGACACGATATTTTAGAACTTTATAATATTACTGTTGCAATACGGTAATCTTGTTGTAATTTCATTGTTCAGACTGTCGTAGTAAACTTTACTTGTAATGATTATTTAATCGTCTACAAAAACCCAATAATATGAGTCGTGTTCGATTCGAGTTTCTAATATATTCTAGAACATTGTGTATTCAAACACTTCTGGAACTTCGCTTATAATATAAATGAAGTAATTTTATAATAATGTCCGATATCTATTCCTTATGAATGTGGACTGCCAAAACAGTTTGTCCGGGGAACGCAGCTTCAGTAATAATAAATATAAATTTTAATGTTTATGTATTAAATTAAATTCAAAACATATCGAAAAATAATCTCTTTGTCCTGGATTGATCTATTTATATCCGTAGTACGAGTTCAAACTAAATAAATACAGTTTGCTGGTTTTACATTTATAAATAATAGATTCATTAATAACCGACAATTGTCTGTTCGTAGTAAGTGCTTCCTCAATAAGCTCCTTAAAAATTACCAAAAATCACAACAACAGACAAACAGTTTAATAATTTCCATACAAAAATACAACTCAGATCACATATTTATGATTGAATAAAATTTTAGCTAGTAAAAAAAAATCGTGTTACCGAAGTTCGTTGACCTCGTGAAATTTGTTTTGGCTGATAGCTATTTATTTCGGTTTTTCGTGTGGCTCGCTATCTATTTGACACCTCATATAAAAATCTAGAATGATCTTTAATATTGTTCGCTTTGAAATTGAAATGATATGTGACTTTTCATTTATTACTGTCACGTTCATGTTTTAATAGTTTTTCTTAATTACACTGTGGAACAAATAATTCATTCGAAAACCATGGATAATTACTTACACAGTATGCAATTGTTAAAATAACGTTTCTCTATATTGTATCTGTGTGAAACTAATAGACTCGGAATATTTTTACCTTAAATAAATTGATAATTTCATAGTATTGTAATGCAACAAATATTTAAACAAAAAAGCAACGCTTATTTATTAAGGAATCATGTCAACAAAAAATACCAATAATTATTATTGCTAAGTTACATTTCATTGTTCTTTGTTCTATTTTTTTTTTTTAATATTTAATGAATTTAAGTTATTTCATACGAATTCTTTGTTACTGGCCGGTATTAAGATTATACGTTGGCAGAATGTAGTGAACTTTAAATAGATATGCGAATATTTCACTAAAATATCCGAACGTGAGTCATGTGTCAAGTCAATATTCAACATTAATGTTTTTGAATTGAAGTTATGAAGGCCACGAATCCTATACATTATCGCTGGCTGCTGTTTTAATTGAATTGTTCACTAACAATAACAAACGTACAGTCATCGGATGTAATTTTAAATGCAATACAGTTCATGCAAATTTTATATGTACTACTATGCAATACGGTATATAATCGTTTGTATATTTTGCTTCACGGTCAGCTATCGTGATACATCTGTGTCGGTGCATATGCCCGTAAATCAAGTTTTTTATAACACCAAAGTTCACGTTAAAATCTAGTACGAGTAACTTCGTCACCGTTAAACTGTCCGTTTCAAGGTTTCGACGGATTTATAAAACAGAACCTTGGAACTGATACTAAGCGAATCATAATTTAAATCATGTGATATAGGTTTAATATAAACTTTTTGTTTAAGCTTCTTGTATACTCTGTTGTTTAAGGAAGCGGAAGTTGAGGTCCAACCGTTTAATATTATGTCCACGGCGGATTGGGACGGCGATGTAAAGAAAGAGACGCATAATAAGAATATAAAATTAAGCGTGTCTGTTTTAAATAATGGCCCATTACTGACTTTTACGCAATATGTATTCGGTTGTACTAATTTTACGTAATATTAAAAATTGGCAGGACAACGCCGCCCTTAATGTGTAATACATTTTTATATGACATTTAATTTTGCTGCTGCCATAAAAGCACAAAGCCACAACTTAAAATAACCATTCGATATTATACAAAATTATAATTATTATATCAAAATAATTTATTGATCACTAACACTTAATTCTATATAACATTTAATTAATAATTTTTTTTTAAATAATATTATTTGTCAGGATATGTGAACTTTTAAAAAATATATATTATGAATATTTTTTTAATATATAACGTCTCAGTATTCGTGTACTCGGCCAGATACAAACTATACTATTTATATATATATATATATACATACTACGTGGTCTTACGTCAAATATACGTTTTCATTAGACGTATGTTGGTATTATTGGCGTGCTGTGTCGAATGTAAATAAATTTTATATTAACACTTCCATTGAATTGCATAAATATATAATTTTAGTTAAAAGGAATTTATTTTATTTTATTTTTATATATTTCAGGTATTACATATCGAAAAAAAGACTGAATTTTCATCTCAAGCCTTATTTACATTAATTAAAAGTATTAAAAAATCAAACCGAGCATTAATTTAATACATACATATGAATATCCAATTAAATACTATAGAACTTTAGTTAAAGCTGTTAGTTCAAAGATTGGCATAAATTTCTTTAATAAACTAACGCGACCAGTATAATTTGGCCTTCCCACAGCTACTGACCCGCTTCATCTTCATTGGACATCGTATTTATAGAACAAAGGCTCGTAATTACTTACGATATATTATCTCTGTGTTCATAACAGCTACTTCATTGTTACCACTTCGTTATATTACTTCTATATTTAGTTACAATTCACTAAATCTATCTCTGTGTTATCCTGTTTTAGTACTTTTTAAATATAATATTTTAAATAGAAAGACTAATGGCTCAGTCAGAGCGCCATCTATATAAGTTTGGTGATTTATAACGTGTGTCTCATTTATATGGTCAAAGTCATTAAATAACTGCCGATGTTAATATTAAAAATATTTATATTAATTTAAATTATGCATGCATATTTATTTTACAATTTTAATTCTATAAGTTATAATGTTACTAACCTACTTTTTAATTTATAAGAATCCAACGCGGCGTATATTTTTTTTATTTTTTTTATTTTACTCTCTTTACTTATGAAAAAGGCAAAAGTATTACGGCATACAGCCATGACTTTGATGTTTATTTTTTTTGCAGTCGGGTAAATACGGCGAGGGTTTCATCGGTTCATCCCGCGGGATGGCGGTGCATGTCCGCGCCAAGGGTCCGGAAGGTGAGCGTGATCACACAGGCTGTACGTGGCCGTTGTTGTCCGTGGCCGCGCCCACGGAGCCACTGCCCACGGAGCCCTGGATAGCCGTCATCCGCCGCGGCAACTGCAACTTTGAGATTAAGGTTGGTATACACTTATTAAAAATTAAACATTTCAAAATACTTACATTATTTAAAAATATATATATCATATATTCTTACATTATATAATATTTAAATCAATAAGACTTAGCAGTTAGATATTTCGTTGTTAAAATATTATGAAAAAAAAAAATATTAAAGGTCGACCCACTACATTCTTTGGAATAAATAAAATGATAATTTTCAAACATACGAACGTATTATTTGATAAGATTTAGTAAATTATATAAGAATATAAAAATATTGATATTAAACATAACATGTATTACCAATAATGTCAATAATTCCTTCACACTAAGTGAATTAAGACTTATTTCGCCAGATCTTAGTTGACAGGTATTTGGTAATATTGCATTATAATTTAAATATTAAGTAGGGAAATCAATGGAGACCTTGGCCGTTTTTAGGGACAAGAGTTTCTATGCTATGGCAACAAGTTCTTCTAAAGGACAGTATAGACATTTACAGCAAATACTCTTTGGTTCTAGGATTATTGTTAAAAAATTTTTGGCTGGAAAATTACTTTTTAAATAAAAGTAATGTTTTTCGCATTATACTACGCGTATTTTATTATTTTGAAACTACATACTCCCGACGTTTCGGTTACTTGTTCTTGTTCTCGTTCTTGACAAGATCCACTTGCAGACCTTCACATCTCGTCTGCCTGTGATCACGGTTGTAACCGAAACGTCGGAAGTATATAGTTTTTAAAATAATAAAATACACGTAGTCATCCGCAAAACATTAGTTTTATTTAAATGAATACTCGTGAAAGTCTTAGATCTCAAAGTAACCTTTTGTTTCGTATACTTTATTCAATATTTGTTTTGTTAATATTTTTATAATATTTCATACTATTAAAGCCATTTATATGAACCTGGTTACTATTGTTAAAAAGCATCGTTTTTTTTTCCTTTTTATTTGAAATTAATTTACTTTTCCATTTCAATTTGGTTTGTTACAAACATGGCAGTCTTTGTTTCCGTTTGCGCAAAAGACAAACGGTTTACTCTAACTGATGTTATGTTGACATTCTTCAAATATTTAACATACAATAAGGCTTCTTGCACACTGGAAGACAGGAACATACACGACAGGTTGTTCGAAGGCAATTATTTGTGTTTAAAAATTAAAGGTTTCATTTTATTTATGTTATTATACATATTTAGGAATTTATATGTCAATATTTTTTGCTTTCTATCCCGCTGTTATATTGGCTGTATACAGAAAGTTCTTTGTTGTGAAAAAAAAAGAGGAATAAATTATTGATTAGATTTATAATATAAATACATTACAAGATTTCTATGCTGTTGAAGTTCTTTTATTGTAATGAAAATAAAATAGAGATTTCAGAGTGACCATTTTTTCGACACCTGCAACATCTGGTTTATCCCATTCCAGATGCATTGAAGCGATCGTTACAATGATATTAATTAAGTTTATAATTCATATATATGAAATAATTACTGTTTCTATCTCAGTATTGTAAGTAAAATCGAAGATAGCCAACACTATTACAGCGTTTGTATGCCGCCGTACACCGGCTAACAGAAAAGCCAAAAATATTCGTCTATTGGTCTAAAAGGTCTATTGGTCTTAATACATATATTTAAAATTCAATAGCCTAGTCAAAACAAAAAACAACGTGCAGGAATAAATACATTATAAATACAGTATATGCAGGTGTCACTGAACAAACTATATACTTTCTATTTTCTATATAAATAATATTATATGTGTAATTTTAAACTGTCGATATTTATCTTTTCTTTTCATGTGATTAATAATTTTATTAAGATTTTTACGATACCAATAGAGTACTCAACCTTTTAACATAAAAACTTCAATCGGAATCGGTGTGTCAATGAAGTAATGAAGTTTTTTGTAAACCGGGGTACGGGTTGTTTACCTTTTCGGTAGTTGGTGTAACTAAAATTTAACACCGATTTAAGACGGTTCAGAACCGATTTATTTATTATATTTACATTCTACTAATTTTATTCTTAAATGTAATAATACTAAAAGTATACAATATAGAACTCATCCATAGACAATATACTGTAATAAAAATTTCAGAGATATTATTTTAATAACTAATTTGTCTGTAAAATAATATTGACACGTCCGATATCTATAATTACGAAGTTTCTATCTTATATCAGTCTAACACCATGTATTAATAGTGTGCAATAAAACCTTCACCGTTAATACCTCGTTGGACAGATAACGTTATATTACAGCGGACAGCCGGTACCCGGACGATAGATTCGCTTCTATTATTCTCTATGGATGTGCGAAATGATGCGTCATCTGACGTTTGAAAGAAAAAATCTAAATCCCTTACAAATAAATTTCGACATAAAACATAATATAAATTTCGAAGAAATATCGAAATTTTTATAAATATTGCTTCGAACGTATTACTTAGACAATACAAAAGAAGTTGTTTGATTGAATTCGGCTCAGAATCGACGTCGATACGCCGTTCCGAACAATCACGAGATTTCTTATTCGATATAATATTTTATTAACAATAACAAAGAAAAAAAAACCTTATTAAGCTGTTACAAAAACATGAAACTTTTGCTTTAAGATTTTTTCCAATAGATTGATAATATAATATTATCAATAATATTGATGACGTTTGGTGCTGTGTGAAATATTTGTCATTGATAATATACAGATAATATATATA
This sequence comes from Danaus plexippus, assembly GCF_018135715.1. Lineage (NCBI taxonomy): Eukaryota > Metazoa > Arthropoda > Insecta > Lepidoptera > Nymphalidae > Danaus > Danaus plexippus. The sequence goes on from NC_083554.1 coordinate 4,091,786, forward strand.
CATATATAATTTATTCATACATATCATTTCAAATTATTGGAACATTGCAAACTAACTAGGTTAAATTGCTTCAAATGAGTTCAAACATTGAATATGTCAAAATTACAAAAAGTTTTATTTAAAAAAATTGGGTTCATAATAAACCTTTGCAAACAGCATCCAGATACCCAGCAGTGTACTTATATTTCTATACCGAGGTCCAAGTTATGCTGGTCATCAATTTTTCTTTTCATTAATAATTTTTCTTTCAGGTTCAGAATGCCTGGCGGGCGAACGCCTCGGCCGTGCTCATTTACAACGACAGAGAGACCACTGTGTTGGAAAAGATGAAACTATCCGTGAATAATGGACGTAAGTAGTGATACTCATATCATCAATCAATACATATTATAAAACTAAGTCCCTCGCCGCGTCTGTCTGTCTGTCTTGTCGCTATAAACGGATAGCGTGATTGTCGAGGAAGGTTTTAGTATGTAATTTGCTGAGTTTTTGTATTTACTTGTGTGTACATTAACCATATTTATTGAAGATGTCGGGAACATGAGCCGTCTGAGAGCTTTTAACGAAAACGCTGCCTAAGGTCTTTGATATATAACAAAGTAATATATGGTGGAATTGTGTATCTTATATAGGTCTATAGAAAAGGCCGCGGTGGCATATGTCTATACCTTAAGGATAACATACTATATCCATTTTACAACTTTTAAAAATTGGCATTCCTAAAGCGTTTATTGGAAAGCTATTTACATAAATACCGTATTAAGTCTCATCAAAATAAATTACTTCATTTTCAAGCCTACATCAGTGTCTGTAAATTACTTTTTAAATTATTTAAATCGGGGATGCCATTTGAAAGTTATCATAATACAGGTTGAATAATTCTCAAAATTAAATAGGATATTTTATATGTTTTGTAAACAGCCCATGCGATGCCGGGGCTGGTAACTAGTATATGTATATATTATATAAACCGTAATGCTTTGTTGACATTCGTAAATATATTAATTTGTTTTCAAAGCGAATTCATAGTAATTAAAAATTATTATCATCAAAACTCTTTATAACTTGAATAAAAAATTTGACATTTAACAAAATAATAATAATAATAAAAAATATATCAGAAATCGGATTCCATAACAGAGTCAAATCGATAAAAAGCAACAAATATCTTTTTATACAAAACTCGTATATATTGCAATATCTCGATATCTCTATCAAGATACCCAAAAATCTTAGTTGTTTACATTTTATAATGCTTCTTGATAATAGCCGGGAAATTATTTTTAAATAATCATAAAAAAAAAAAACCAACGGAGTAACGACCAAAATTATACCTTATGATATACAAGAACGGTTCATATTTAATTGTAGTAACATATAAAGTTTTTTGTCCAATATCCGACGTTGGTCCAGGTTGTACGTCATAGATTATTGCATAAATAATATAAAACCTTCTTAACCATAACTGCTTTATAAGATTATATTTTTGTTATTCTTTAATAGATAATAAAATATGATTAATATTTTCATTCGATATCACACTTGACTTCACTGCCCGCTAAAACTTGTTATTGGATATTGTAAAATGCAGATGCAGATGGTTGAGGTAAAAATTATAGGAAATATATAACAAATAGCTTATTTTTAATTATATATATGCATAAAGTGAATTAACAAACATCTATAGTCCCAGTCACGTGACTTACTAAATACAACCTTATGCCTTAACACTGCAGTAACTCACAAGTATCAGGTATTTCGGGATAAATAGCCTGTGTCGTATTCTGTTGTCCAGGCTACGTTACTGCAAAGTCTTATCAAAATTCGTTAAAAAGATTTTTGCGTCCACACATCCTGTATCTTGCATATAACATTGTGAACATGAGAGATCGCAATATGAATTAAATGTATGATATCCTTTAAGGAAAAAAACACTGAAATTATAAAAATTGTAAAGAATAATTTTAATATGGATTAAGAATTTTTTCTTAAGTAATATATATATATATATATATATAATATATATATATATATAAAATACAGTGAGATATATGTCGAGAGTTGAATAACTCTTACTATTATGTTCTTAACCACGAACTCGAGTCTTCTTGCACCGGCCTTTCTATAAGCTAGTTTTAACCAACTTTCTAATATGGCCCGGCAGATAGTTAATCGTTATATATGTATATATATATATATAATAATAATAAATTATGACATACAGTTTTAACTGTCACAAAATGACGATGCACGTTCCTTAATCAGACACACTTATGTAACTATTAAATAAATAAATAATAAATATATTTTTATTTCGCACCAGTTAGATTATTTTAGAATTTTTTACATTTATATTATAAAACGTATATAATAAAGGCGGTGTTTGTATGCATGTCATGCAAGCCAGATAGTCGTTTTGAGAAAAATTTCTTATAAATATAGCGTAAGCCATTTTTTTGTTTCGAGCGAGGTAAAAATCAGTTTTCTTTTTAAATAACGGTTTATCCAAATAATTTTTAATATTTAATTAATCTGTGTGTACTTTTTTTACTTAAGATAAATATGTAACGTGTTTTTTTGATATCTTATCTTTTACCTTTACCTTTATATAATTGTATATAAAATACTTAGACAACAATTTTTTTTATTATTCTAAGATACAGATAAACAAATGCAATACACCAAAATTAAATTCAAAATCGATATTATACAAAATACGTATACCACCTTCATCTTCTTTCGGCATCAGCTGTTGACTGAATATTGAGTAATCAAATAAGGTGTATATATATACATATACCCCACAATACATATATATATACCCTTATTTATATATATAACCACACTACAATTATATAAGGTGTCCGTGAAGCCAGAATCATGAGGCTTCTATCCCCATGAACCGGTATAAACAAACATAACGTCACGTAACACTTGACACTGCCGCAGCGTCGCCTCTCATCACTAATAGGTGACGAGGATTGACAACATAAATAGTATAGAATAGACTTTAATAGAGAAATATAATTAACCGATAGAAATAGTTCAAATAATTTGATTAAATTATTTTATTCGCATAAACTATGAATTTAATTAAATCGGAAAATTAAATATGTCAGTCTTTTCTATACGTTCATTTAAAAGATTTTAACAAAAAGAAAAGCATGTGAAAATTTTGTGCAATTTTTTACATATTTCGACTATTCATCAAAAGTATTGATAGAAAATTATGTATTTAATTATAACTCGTAAAAGATTCGTATAGTTTTGTGGGAAAATTTTATTTGATGATAAAATTACAAATTTAAAAACAGAATATATATTTCAATTTTAATAAAATACAAGTGTGTATGATTATCATCTTCATTATGTTCAAAGTAAAAAAAATGACCCCGTCGCGAAACATTACAGATAAAAACACATTTTAATATATAACAATTACCACACACACACCGTATCACGTTCTCTCAACAGAATCACCTTTCGTCATCAATCGTTATCGCTAATGATAACCGCTGATAACGCCACAGATTATAATTTGTTGTTTTTGTAATTGTTTCATAATTATATTTATAATTCATTATAATATCTCACGTATGTTATGCAGCGACAAAGCGACAAGTCTCTGTGGCGACATGTGTTACAGATAGCAGTTGCTTTTTTGTTTAACGATAAAAAGGATTACGTCATTCTTCTCTTATTATTACGAAGGCGAAAGTTTTCAAGAGTTTAGTGATTTATCCATAGATACCCACCTATCAAATAGGCTGTTATTATCCATCCAAAAATTCACCCACCCATCTATCAAGAATACATGTACATAGTCTAAATCTAAAAAATATTGATATTATTTACAAACTGATTATAAAAAAAAAACTCACGGAATTTTATACGATTTTTTCTCCAAGCGAAGTATGTACCTTGAATGAAATGTAAAATTAGATTCCATTTCCATTCCATTCCAATATATTTGGTATTTACATTCCATATTCCAGGCAACATTAGTGCGGTTTTCACATACAAATGGAAAGGCGAGGAGATAACCCGCCTGGTGGATAACGGAACACGCGTCGTGATAGCTATCATCAAGGGACGGACCCTAACCCACATCAACAGTAACATCAACAAGTACGTATTAACGAAAACATTTGATGACTTAGAACCTGCGACTCAAGGTATAATGAGTTGGCGCCTCTTGTGCGAATGAACTACCGTGTCTAGCTAAGTCGATTCCTGAATTTAGCGTTTTTATATATATTTATGTATTCTATTTTTATGTAATATTTTTATTATCATATAAAATATGCTGTTCTTTACTCGTTTTATTTAATTTATATATTATTAATATTATAAATATTTCTGTTTTATGTACATTACAACGTAAAGACCGTAAATTATTATAAATTTAATAAAAAAGCAAATAATTCTACAGTCCGTGTTGAACTTTATACTTCCTAAATAACAATAGTATATATATATACCTAATTATAATTATATTCGTTTTCTGATACATTTATTTGTTATTTTAATTTGCATCTCACCGATTCAGCGTGAGCGAGACGAGTACTATATCCTCGTACGTAAACAAATATAATATAAACGCCAGGCTGAATAAATCAAACCATAGCATTGTTTATATGTAGAAGATATTTAAAAAAAATGGAGTAACTGTCATAAGTTTCGAGTAAAAGCTAGACATATAAATTATATCATTATGTTATAGTATATTATATTCATTTTAGTAGTTACAATGATAATTAATTTAATATTTATCACACAATATTAAATACGCCAGATATTCACAGCCAACAGATGACATATATGTACTTTCAACAAGACAGTGTGTTAGTGTGCGTGTGTTTGTATGTTTGCGTGTTCTGGAGCACACACACCTGTAATGTGTTTCCAATACTTGCAGGACATCAGTCCTATTCGTGTCGATATCCTTCATAGTGCTGATGGTTATATCTCTCGCTTGGCTCGTCTTCTACTACATACAGCGCTTCAGGTACATACACGCCAAGGATAGACTGTCGGTTAGTATACCTATATATAATAATGTGTACATAGCATAATATATATATATATATATATGTCGTTTATAACATAAAAATAACCGCCATTTACTTAATAACTTTTAGAATTTGTTTGTCTGTTTGTTCCTTCCGATCTCTCAAACGGCTGCACCGATTTAGACGCGAGTTTCACAGGATGATAGATGACGTAATAAGAAATAATATATATATATCTGTTTTTAATTAATAAGCACAGACGATGTGGCGGGCACATCAAGTACGTGATGATATAATAATTTGAATTAAACTGTGATATAATAATTTTAATTAAAAATTAAACGAGTCTTTATATATAAATATAAATAGTTTTAGGTATTTCGTTAGATTTCATTACACATATAAATGCGTTCAATTTAATTTTTTCTTTTTATTTTATTTATTTCCCAAGTTATTTATGAACTTATAACTGATCATATATTTTCTTGAGAAATCGTTTTCTATCATTTTATTACCCGGTACATATTTCGTTCATTGTTTGATGTCACGGGTCCGTGTTCAGAACGTTTAAACAATAGAAAAGGACGTTAACGCTAGTTAAGATAAAATTTTATCGATAACATATTGTTTCTGCGCATTATTTATCGATATTAATTCAATTAGCTACATTATAACGGTTGAAATCATTGTTTTGTATGGTGTTATGTAGAATTAACCGTCTGAATTTTATCCAAAATGTTGTATATAAAAATATAAAAATTGGACAAAACACGTATATTACAGAAGCGGCTCTGTTGTGCTGCTAAGAAAGCTCTCTCCAAAATACCCGTTAGAAATCTTAAGGTCGACGATAGGGTGAGTACTACAATAATATACTGTATAAAATATTATGCACCATCCTTACTATAAGTTTATATAAACTAAACACAGATAGTATGCAGTTCATCATTCAGATACTATCAAGTGATAAGATTAGTCTAGCCATTTACATAATTTAAAAATATATATTTTTTCTTTGATTATACAAAAATAAAAAAAAATATCTATTTAAAGTTCTAAATATTAAAGTTTTTCATATGAATATATACTGTAATATATATTGTTTTATATACAGGAGGTTCAAGGTGACGGTGAATGCTGCGCGATCTGCATCGAACCTTACAAAGTATCGGAGACATTAAGATCGTTACCATGCAGGTTGGTAACTATTGTCATAAACACAACGAACTAAACCAGACTTAAATACCCGCTCATACTAGACTGACAGACTTATTTCTTATTTGACAGAACTAACCTAGACCACCTTATATATAGGATTATGAACAATTTTATATCACTTATATTAAGACCATTAAATAATTCAATAGATCAATCTAGAATATATTCTTATAAGTTATTATTTATTTATATACTTGAACAGACTAGTCTAGTCTAGTCTAGTCTAGTCTAGTCTAGACTAGACTAGACTAGTCTACACTTGTTGGGTTACAGTAAAAAACAATCATATATATCATCTATAATTTTTCAACTTATATCTTAAATATGTAAATAAATTCTTCTATCACAGTAACATTTCTGAATATAATAAATGCTAATTCCCTTATAACTTTATCCGCAGACATGACTTCCACAAGAGCTGTATCGACCCCTGGCTGCTGGAACACCGCACCTGTCCGATGTGCAAGATGGATATACTAAAATATTACGGATTTGTGGTCAGTTATATGTATAATATAATATAACATTAATTGACATAGTTAAGATATAATAGTTTTATGAGCACAGCTTAAAAATATATCAATATATTTTTCTGACTTACCAGTTATAAGACTAGTGTATAATGTGACCGTTTATCAGACTATGGCTGAATCGTTTTTCTTTGTTATTATATAGCAATAACATAAAAAATAACGAATGTCTACCGATACTTTAATATGTTTTATATATTTATAATTTGATTTTTTTTAAATATCAAATATTTCTATCATATTATGGAGGTTTTAATAATTTCTGAACGTGTATCTAATGCGTGTTTTTTTTTGTCACGTAGTTCACCGGAAGTCAGGAGAGTATCCTCCAGCTGGAGGCGGAGGACGCTCGCTCCACGCTCAGTCCCGCCACCAACAGACACCCGCTCACACTTGTCAGTATATATCACACTATTGTATGTTCGTCTGTCACCCTCCCATCAATAGCCACTGAACTCATTTACCTATCCGTATAGTAATTTTACAAAATATATCACAAAAATACAATTAAGAGGTCGAACAAAAGATAATCTTTTTACATAAAACTTTTCTAACAGGAATCCTTGCATGTAGTATGCTCTACTTAATGCATATATGATGTATACTCTACACATGTACGCTCGTTAGTTACAGAACGAGTCGTCGTACGAGGAGGCGGGCAGCGAGCGCAGTAGCCGAGCGGCGTCCCCCGACAGGCTCGTCAGGAACGAGCTGAATGAAGACAGGTTATATTATATATAAAGAATACTAAGCCCCACCCGCGACCTCGCACGCCTTCACTGAGGAATTGGCTTTAGAGATATTCAAAATGAGTCCTAACAAATGTATATGCTAATAAGTCATCACGCGACTTTATATATGCAATACATGTCACGGAATAAATTACAGCCTGTATGTTATTGTGATGTTATTAACATGTTCCTGGAAATTTCATCAAAATCCGTTCATGCTACAGTCTCACAAACATTATATACACTTTGTACACATTGGAAGATGTTCGTTACATTTTTACTTGAAAACTATTGAATGATTTCTCTTGGCGTTACAGTAATGAGGTAAATTAAATCTTTTCCTTTTTTATATGAAGTCGCGGACCACAGCCGGTAGATGGCGCTGACGGTTGATAGCTTTATTGATAATAATACATTTTTTTTTCTCTGAATTCGATGTGAAAAATAATACGGAAGAATCAGTTAACAAAGGCTTTAATTTAAATATATGATAGTATTGTTTGTTAATCTTAATACACACTCGGTTTTTCAAATTGGGGTCTTCAAGATTTTCACTGGTTGTATAATACAAAGTCAAGGCGATAATCTCGTCCTTTAAACCCGCCTCATATATGAATGTATGTATTTCAGGTCGTGCGTGTCGTCCCCGTCTCACGGCGACCGCTCGCCCGTTGAGCGCTGCGACTAATCATGTGTTCATACATTCAATACTCACACGAGATGACTTCCAGTGATGCGTGATGGATATCAAGTGATATTTTTATTATAGTGACTCTTTACTAGTAACTAGTTTAGAACGCCGCGACTCCGCCTAGTCAACCTCCTTCCGAGAATTTAAAAAATAATATATAAAAAAAAAAATGAAAATGGAATTCGCTCGTTCAACATACAGTGAGCCTCGGTTCGGACGGTGGGATTTTAAAAATGGAACACATTGTACGAAACTGTATGTCATCCATCGCTGTCAGAGAACGGGGAAATGGCGGCGATGACGTCATCGTACGACTGCACTTGAAGACGGAATTAAATATGCCATAATAGTCTTAATATTTTTAGATCTTTTTGTGCAGTTTCTGTTCGTGTCATATCGAGCCAAAATTCTGCTTTCGTTTGGTTGATCTCATGACCGTATCCTTGACGCTTCATTTAAATTCACGTGTGTTCGAAACTATGGTTGTGGTGGCCCTTTACTTAATAGCGTTGACCGTCCGTCCATTGTTAATTGTTCTTCATATAGTAGCCCATACTATTCAATATGTTTTCCGAGCATGCTTACATTTAACTTTTAAAATATATTTAACTGTTTTTTGCGTGTCTAGGCTAGGGCTTAGTGGTCCGCTAGATGGACGGGTGTGTCGTGTTTGTGTTGTCGGACGAGTAATGTGCTTTGTAAGTACATTTTTCGCGATAACACGAACACTGGGCTAACAGAAGCCGCTCGTTTCTGCAATGATTTCCTTATATAGCATTGTGAGAGATCGTGACCCACCCGCCTGTGGAGCGACCTTCAAACAACCTGTTATTCGGTTGCTAGGAACAGCGGTAGACTGTAATTTAATTCGTGGCTCTAAATGGTAGTTAATAAAATCTAGTCTGAATTCAACTACGAATTATATCGCTTTGAGACCTATGTACCTAAATGTGCCTAAATTTTTGGTTCTATTTACACTTTTGACCAAAGTTCACAATGAAGCGATGTTATTCGTTATAATTATTTTTATAGAGATAAGTTTTATAAGTGAGCATTTAAGTTATTACTTACGATACCATTTAAGGTACTTATTATATATATTAACAAGGAGACTGGTATGTACTTTATATTCAGATATCGTTTAAAAATATATTTACATTCCCTTCATGAAAATGTTCTTAACAGTACCCGAGAGTGTACATCTTGTCGGTGGCGTGCACAACGACCGTGAAAATAGTAACTGAAACTAGTTTGTTAAAATTCTAATCACATCAATTTACGTAAAACCTCATGGCGTATTCGAAAACATATTTGTATGTGTGGAACCCTAGACGTGTTGAGTTTGTAACTCAGTATTTCTATACCCGATTCATTTAAGAAGTCATCTAAACTGCTACTGTACTGTTGTGTAAGGGGACTTTTTATTTCGGTCGGTTTACCTTTTAAAGTTTTTTGTTCCGCTAGTATGTCGTGATCATTTTTCTAAGCGCTAGTAAATAAATTGTTAATTTATAATTAGTGATATTATTAAAGAATTCTGAAAAATTGTGTCAGCGACCATATTGTATTAATTTTTACTCTGTGCTGGTGACGTGTCTAAATTGAATGCAGCCATACATTTCGTGTGTGACCCCAGACCTGTGCACGCCCTACATCTTGTGTTGAATTAAAAACCAATACAGTATTTATATCAGACTTTTATTTTAATGATTCTAAAAACCTATTTACAAACCTGAACTAATTTTACAATCACAATTCCTTTCCCTTAATCTGTATTTGATATAACGTTCCCATTGTTAAGTTACAATAGGAAAAAGTACCTACTAGGGTACTACAATGACAATTGAAGTACTTTGTCTTAAACAAAAAAAAAAAAAATAAGCGAATAAGCTTCTACTAGTACACAGGTGAGATGTCGACATTTTTCTAATAAAATTAATTTAACTGTTGCTTACTATCTAATACACATTGGAATTAACTCGCGTGTAGTGAATATTAATGTTTTCTTTAATGTATGAAATGTTTTAGTTTTTTTAATTTCATTTATCCCACAGTCCAGCCTCCTTCATCTTGGCCTGGAAATATTTTTCGAGAGTGTTCGCACATCTGTAATAATAAAATATAAATGATATGAATGCAAGATATATATATATATATCTGTAGGATATTTTTGTTATTCATATGTATACCTATAGTAGTCGGTGTCGGGTGAGTTGTAGAGTCTGCAGTTAGAGAAGATCCGCGCCATGTCTGCGACGAAGAGGCGACGAGATGAATAATAACGGGATTTGAGTCGCTCGCCCATCGTACGGAGATCTGAACGTTTATAATAGTTATGTATATAAATATATGACATTAATATTCATTAAGATAAATGCCGAGTAATGATGGGACATATTTACCCATCGGATATTTAATGTGGTCGTAGTAGTCTGGCACTTCTGTCTTATCGACCGGCTTCAAGAACGGCCAGGCTGAGGCGTGATTCTTGACCTGTGACAAAATACAATATCTACTCAGTATACACTACACGAAAGTTTTATATAGTTTAACTATTATTATATTGTATTAAAATAACAACGTAATGTGTTTGTATCTGCATATAATCCGGACTTAAATTATTTTTGAGTTTTCTATAATAGTACAACTTTAATTTGTCAAAGTTTTCAGAGCCACCAAAGTACTCCATATATTAAAAGACCTCGTTATTACTATATAATATACTATAACATAATTATCTATCGACCGCTGTGAGCACTGATCTCAGCGCTGCGTGGTTATCGTCACCGTCCACCGGCGGGCGGGTCCTCACCTCCCGCCAGCCCGCCTCACGCGCGCCCGGGACGCACTCCACCGGGATACTGCGGACCTGGAAAACAGAACGGTGGGGTGGGGGTTAGAAAGAAAATATTTATTTCGTGGGAGCGAGATAGAAGTAGAGAGAGAGAGAGAGGGGTGATGTGGGGGGGATTGGGTTATTAACTAAATAAGTTGATTTTCTTTGAATCTTTAGATGATACTTCTATTGATATATATGATATCAACTTATATGTCAGTAAAGTATATTATAACAACACTTACGCCTTCTTTGAAGCACGTCAAGCCAGGATTTACCTTCCGCTTCCTTCTGACGCATGTCTATTAATTTCTTGACGATCTACAATTGACGATTCTAAGTTAGTTATTGAAAATTTTATTTTATGATGGTTAGAGTGGGTTTGATTCGTGTTTTGGTAAATATATTAAAGTCTTATCTTATTCAGGTGTGATTCGTGTAAGAACACATCCAATCTACTCCACTAAGTTATAGCAGCGTAGTCTGTACTAACAAAACTAGATTCCATATTTGATACGGCTGATCGAGTTTAGTATTAGAAAACAGAAGTTTATATACTTTTAAAAAAATATAAGTAACTTTATTTGAAATATAATTAGAATAATATATTTACATCCAAATAAAGCGTTTTTAGTGGTTTTTAGCGAAAGTCGTGATGGTCTGCGGGTTCGAAAACTGGAAAGTGCCAATGTGATCTTTTCTGAGTCATATGTACTTTCTAAGAGTATTTAGACACCACTGACTGGAACAGGCTACAGCAAGCCTTGGGGTCTAAATAGCCCCAAAAAGTGCTGGTGCAGAAGCCCAGGGGAAACCACTGCAAATGTCTTCCCAAGAAAGTCATCATGTATACGGATCACGGTTACGTGATGACCACGACTAGTCTGCGAAGACTCTTGCGACGGTGATGATGAAAGCGTTTTTGAATTAATTAATTTTATTAATATTAATGTTCCAATACCTCTTTCTGCGTCCGAATAACAGAAGTGAACTTTGTGTACACGATGCGAGGGTTCAGTTCACAGTGCATCAGCGTAGCTCCCTCATAGTCCTTTATGTAGCCGGAGTACATCGCTCTGGGGAGCTTGATATCTTTACTGAAACCCTGCTTCTTGAAATAACCTGGAGTTGAACAGTAAAATTAGTTGACGGAATCCGAACCTTATCACGTAGAAAGGAAGGTTTAAATTAGATAACATGTTATATATATTTAAAATGTCTACTTTTACGTGATAATTCTATTTAACTGTCTGTTAAAGAATAATTATGAAGTAAATATTTAAGAAAACCATTAACGAATACTCGCCAATGGCAAATTCATCAGCGAATGTCAGAAAATGTAATATGTTGTTCCTGATGTGGTAGTCCTTCAAGTGGTTCATGAGATGTGTCCCGTAACCTTTGACTTGCTCGTTCGAGGTCACAGCACAGAAAACTATCTCACTGAAGCCCTGGAACAAACATAAAGTTGACTTACATTGATACAACTGACATAGTCAGTACAACAGAATGCTTTGATGGAGTCTGTTGGAATCTTACATTAAAAATAAAAAATAATAACAATAGTTCTCAATGAATATAATAATTTTGATTATTTTTTTTGTTTATTCTAACACAACTATCACATACATATAATGTATTTTTTTTATATATCGTAAGTCATTTAAACACTTATTTTTATGTTGCAACACATCAGCTCACGTTCACGTCCCTCACGCGGAGTACTCGTTCCTTTGCGAGTCCGTAATACATATAATTCTCTATACAATAATGGCATATCTCAAATAAAATTAATTAAAAAACCTGCGTACTTTTGACGCCATATCTAATTCATGGAACTGTCTATGTACCTGGGAGTGGAATGTTCTGAAGCAGATGCCGCCGATCGGTCGACCTTCTTTGATCAGCGCCAGTGTTTTGTGTTTCCTGTAATTTAAATATTATCGTTACAGATGATATATTTTTTTCTTTACACAAGACATTATGCTCTTTTCATTAAGTTTTACAACTTTTTTTATATGATTAGAATTAATTTGATGTATTTAAAATATAAACTCACGGATCAAAGACGAGCTGTGATATGTACTCTTTGGTCATTTCAGGCAGCTGGTGAGAAAACACGTTGTGCAGACCTGGAACAGCACACAGATGTAGAAGTTAGTTCCATATTCAAAATTTATATACATATTTTATGACTACTATTTTGAGCAGCCAATTCAAAAAAGTGTAAAGAGGTTTCTTGAAATTATCTTTTCGTTTAAATCACTAGTAGAACATATTTTTTTTCGCCATTTTGTTTGATTACTTTTCTGAGCGCAAATGATTAAATTTTAATCATGTAATTATTAATTTTATTACATAAATATGAAAAATTATAAGTCTGTGCAATTGTAAATGTAAATTTAGCACCATACATTCTGCCTACCTCATTCCTCTGTGCATGACCCATTATTATTGCATTATTTAAAAATAACTATTTACAGCGCAGGGCTCGGCCTGGATTAACGGAACTCAGCGTTCCATGTACAGCGTAAGGAAATTTTATTGAAACCCGTATTATTGAGACGCACACACAATTACTACATATACATTATTTATATGTTACAAGTTAAGCTTTGTTGACCCTTGTATAGACTATAGGGTTTTCCATTAAGGGCGCTTGATCTTTGAAATGCAAAAAAAAATACATGTAGGAAAGATATTTGCGAAATTTTTTTTTTATTTGGAAGGTCTATCGACCCCATTATGTATGGAATATGACATCATTCAAATGACCGCCACGGCTTCGGTTGGTGGCGCGCACACGAAAGGTCCAATTTTCGATGACTCTGGCGCACAAATCGGGCTATATTTGATCGATGGCGTGGCGTATGTTGACTTTGAGGGCATCGGTGGTTTGCGGCTTGTTGGCATAGACCTGCGACTTAAGAAAACCCCACAACAAAAAGTCCAGCGGGGTCAAATCGCACGATCTCGGTGGCCAGTTCACGTCGCCTCCGCGCGAGATGACCATGTCCAGAAATTGCTCGTGCAGAACTTCCATCGTAGCGTGTGCTGTGTGGCACGTAGCGCCGTCCTGTTGAAACCACATGTTGTCCAGATCCATATTCTCGATTTCAGGCCAAAAGAAGTTGGTTATCATCGACCGGTATCGCTCACCATTGACGGTGACGGCCACACCATTATCGTTTTCGAAAAAATACGGACCAATCACGCCTCCGGCCCAAAATCCGCACCAAACACACTTTCTGCGGGTGCATTGCCACTTGTGAACCTCGTGTGGATTGGTCTCGTCCCAAATACGGCAATTTTGCTTGTTGACATAGCCATTCATCCAAAAATGCGCCTCGTCGCTGAAGATGATTTTTTTTGCCAAAATCGGCGTCAACTTCCACTGCTCTAATGCCCAGTCAGCGAACACACGGCGCTGTCTATGGTCATTACCTTGAGCTCTTGGGTCAGCTGGATCTTGTACGGGTGCAGGCTCAAGTCACAACGCAAAATTCGCCAAGTTGTCGTCTGCGAAAGGCCGAGTTCCTGTGCGCGACGCGGATTGACTGCCGCGGGTTTTCGAGGACACTGTCGCGCACAGCGGCGATATTCTCGGCAGATCTCGCGTTACGTTGACGCACGGGAACCGGCTGATTGTTAACTGACCCGGTTGACTCGAATTTGTCCACCAATCGACGGATAGTCGACTCGGCAGGACGATAATCGCGACCGTAAAACGGGCGAAGTGCGCGGAACGTTGCTCGAACTGAAGACCCATTTTCATAAAACAATTTTATGATTTGCACGTGCTGCTCGACACTGTAACCTGCCATGGTGGTTTGGGAGGACGGAATGAATATAACACACTGCATTTGACAGCTGTCACTCAAACAACATGGCCGCAATCAGCTGTCAAAGTTCAAGCGTCCCTATTGGAAAACCCCATATTTTAATATTCCCTCACGCTCTGAAACTCATCGAGCCAGGTTCCTATCACGGATACGAAAGGTTGAGTCTTCTTAAAATTATCTTCAAAGATAAAAAAAAGGCGTAGTGGCAAGCATTCTAAGTCACCTGTCTTTAGAATGTACAGCAAGTGCATAGAATATATTTATGGGTAAAAAGATTAAGTTGCTCCTAACTATATGATAGTTCCCAGTACAAGCTTTCACTTTAAACAGGCAGTTGAAGCGTTTCATTCGAAAATATTATTGGAAAACGTGGATACTGCCAGTGTTTAGGTGAATACTCGTACTAAGCCTCCTCATTACCGATGAGCCACAGCATTGTCTGTTTGTTCACGGGTCCGGTCAGCGAGTTTCCTATGACGTGGAACTCTATCAGCTTCCGCTGCTCCTCCAGCTTGGCGGCTTCGTCTCGCGGAGCTTGCATTTGGAACAGAGCCTGGAGTCATACATAGCTTAGTTTTATTCATCATCCCCTACTGCTCGTTAGACTCCTATCTTGATCATAATATTTTAATTTATATACATAAAATAAAATCATCAATAGACTTTTTATTTAAAAGTAATATATATATGAATCTAGAATGTTTACTTCTTATTTTTTATTATTGGAAGCGCCATCTATCATGTGTGATGTCAACTATGATGATTATTTTCTTATTATATCTTTGGACATTAATGTTGCTATTAAAGCAACACACACATAAAAAATCAAATCAATAAAGAATTTTGTCTGTTTATTCTAAATTAAATTTCTGAATACTATTAACCGACAGACAAACAATCACAAAAAACATAATTTGAGTGTATGTTTTTCATATTAAAAAATATATATATTAATGCCCCTCCATATATATACACGGTACGTAATACACGCACTTTACTTATTGAAACGACTGGACCGATTTTGACGAAACTTTCGCAAGCACATAGATAGATGTCAAGGCTACTTTAATTTTATAAATTATATATATTGATATAAATAATAAAATATAATAATAAGCAGTTCCGAGCTGGTCCTATATAGAGTTATTTCATGTATCATACATCCGGTCCACACATGTAGTTGGGGTCTGTGATAGTTGCCACTATTTCCGCTACAGTTCGTTCGCTGACGTCATCGTCGAGCCGCTTCCGCTTGGCAGCCACCTCGCTAGACGCTCGACCCTCAGACCTCTTAACAGCCTCCTGCTTTATTGAACCTGAAATATACATTTTTATCATTCAGGTTACAGCTGACTACAAAATTTACATAGGAATAATGTCTTCCATTCGATTCATTCAATGTTGTAGTTTCAAAACCGACTGATGTCTATGAATTTTCCTTCTATACTCAATTTTAATTTTAGTTCCAATTATCTCGATGTAGATTTAATGTAAAAAAATATATTATTGAAAATTTTAACAAACGTCGACCTATTGTATGTACAGACGCGTGGACTTCGGGATGATCCGACGTTGTGTACAAATATAAAGATAGTTTAAGGTGTACAATACATTCAAAGTTCTGTGTTGATACTGTTACCCGACTAGTTTAGTGTGTATATTCCAGTGAATAGTTACATCATGTAAGCCATATGAAAAAAAAAATAATAATAAAAACCTAAATCAAGGAAAGAAAAAAAATAACTGGAGTACAATTTTATAAATATTTTTCAATTTATAATACCAATAATAATACATGTATCACATCACCGTTACAGATTAATTTCGTAATCTTTGTTTTTATGTTATTTTTAATGAAAATTGATATTTTAAATTAAATTTTGTGATTATAAAATCTATTTTTTATTATTTTTTTCAGTGTCAATTTTGTCGTCTGATTCCTTAGTGCTGCTATATAATACTCACCAGATGAGAGCGTCACCGTTGTGAACCCGTCTTTGCTCTCGCCGGAGGCTGTGACGCGTTCGAACTCGCCGCGTTTTCCGGCTGTCATGAAATACACATAGACACATTTATTAATATATAAACAACTAGATTTTTCCCGCGACTTCGTCCGCGTTATTTTCGGCATTGGTAGTATATGAATAGCTGACCGGGCGAACTCTATTCCGCCCCAGAGGCAGTAAATAACCAGATATTGGAATTAAGTATTTTTTTCTTTTTGATCGAACAGAATTAAATTTCCTATGTCCGTCTCCTGGTTCTCATCTACCTCCCCACCAATTTCCAACTATACCCGTCCAGCCGTTCTTGAGCTATAAATAGTGTAACTACCACAAGTTTCCTTTATACATAAATAAATCTATGGCAGTTTGTTCGTTGCTTCACATTGAAAGTCTTGACCTTGAGTATATCGTATCTTCATTAACAGTCCAAATAAAAAATAAAGGTATTAAATATATTCCCATATATTAGCTGAACTTACGAGTTTTATTATCTAATATAGCCTGCAAGTGGTTAGGCGGCATTTGTTTATAGTCGGGGTCCCATATAGGCGAGTTCACACTGAAGATCTCTTCCTCCAACAGACCCAAAAATCTTGGAAAGTGGTTCAGGACCAGCACCTGAAACATATATTATAATAAGGTATATATATTTATATTTTTAACATTAAAACAAGGTGCAGCCAATAATATGTTTTATAATTCATATACACGAGCTCCACCTGGACCTGCAACTTCTGGAATACATAACTCCAGATCATTTTTACGTTAAACATTCCTACTTGAATTTAACTTCATCAAAGGACATAAGTGTATACTAACTAATGTAACTCACTCTTTTCTCCGGGGGCATTCTATCTCTTTCCAAATGACATTTATCCATGAGTTGTTTGCAAACTGATTTGAAAACAGCACGTAGTAGTGTCCGACCAAACACAACGGATGTCTCGTAGTGAGGGAGGGAATCACAGAACGCTGGCACATGACAGAACACCAACCACCTGGAGACATACAACACATCCAGAAGATTATCGAGAAGAATCATTAGCTTTATATTATGATTAAGAAGAAGAAGAAATAGAATTATGTTTTAGATGTAACATACATATGTGTAGTTATATATAGTTGAAATATAAGAAATCACTATGTACATATATAATTTGCATATTAGCCCTGTTAGAGCTGTATGAGTATGTTCTTAACATTACGTCGTTGTGATATAATTAAAATTATAAGGAAATTGAGAACATTTATTCAAAAAGATGTTTTAAGAGATTTGATATAAAGCACAGTATTGTGACAAAGCAACTATACATTTTTTTATATCACATCTGGACTGTCTCACCTGGTGTAATTGATTTGATAGGCTGATATGTCGTCTGGATTTGAAACTTGCTGCAAGCAAACATTTAGTATTTATAAAATTTTCATTATAATATAACATTCAAAGTCTGTGTTTCAAAGAATTTGTCAAAAGCTATAAAAGAAATTTGTATAAATGCAATTGTAATAGATGAGTTACAAGATTCCCAAAATATACTTAGAAAATATAGTCTCAAGCAACATCTGAAGGCTATATATGCACAAAATAACTCACCATTTTCCTGACACTAGGCGTTTCAAAGTTCCAGTGGTTGAAGCAGTGTAGGAACATTTTCGCTAGATCATACATTGTCTGCCATTCCCTCTGTGGTAGTGTGTTGAACTTGTATAACACAAAATTTGTTATGGCTTTCGCTATGGACGGCCTCTCAAAGGGAGGCTGCCCTAAAGGGCCTTCGATGCGAGGCTGGGACCGGGTTAGTATACAGTTCCTGAGAAGCTGAAAACGACAAGACGAACTTACATTATATCTGCGTCATCACACATAGATATCAGTCTTATAAATATACTAATATGATATTGTGTATGGTTGAGAGAAATTTTAAAATATTTCGGTATTAATATATATATATATATTTTTTTTTTAAGTAGTAAAGTGAGATGGTCTATAATAGGCAGAGAGTGAAACAAAACTAAACTAATTTTGTTCATACAACTTGTGTTGCCCTGGAAATTATTATATATATATTTAATAAATATCCATGTACCTTAAATAGATAGTAATAAACACGTTTGGTATCATGATCGTCCTCTCTGTGCATTGACATGAAGATATTCTCGACATCAACAACGGCCCCCAACAATCTATTGACTTCAGTCACAGAAACACCTTTGAGCTGTGTTATATGAGACTCTGCAAACACAATTACTAAGTTCTTAACATATATGGTTGTTAAATATTAATATAATACATTATTATATATGTTTATATGGTGTGTCAATTGAAATAACCACTGACTATTCAAAATAGTTACAATTCCCAACACAGAAAAGGATTTATAAGTAACAATTTGTATGAAAGGATCTCATTTGTAGTTATTTGTTTAAAAAAAAATCATTGAACTTATATTACCTAAGATATAGGAAACTTTGAAAAAAAAAACTAATAATATGGAAACCTCATCAAATGATAGATATGATATAAAATCATACTATACCTAAAATATGATTGCAGTTCCGGCATGGATCAGTAAAGTTTGCTGGTGGCTGATCACTCGCCCTAGCATTTGTTTTTGCCGCCTGTTGCACTGGTGTCTTCCAACCGTTGCAATTACAGTCTTGTTCCTGGAATTATACATTACAATTGTTGCATTATTTGAATTTAAACTTTTTTGTAGAATGTTGGCAGTATAATAACAACATATGTACTTTACTATGTTTGAGGGATGTTGTCTATCCTTGTAGAAATATTCTGTGTTAAAGTATAAAACATTTACACAAATCTACTTAAACAATCATTATTTTATTATGTCAAAGGTGGCGAACAAGTAGACAGCCTATGTAACGGAAGGTAGACGCCATCCCCAATGGATAACAGGAATGTTGTGGATGCATTGCCGACCTTGATTGTGGAAAAGGGAGAGAAAAGTATGAGAAAAGGGAAAGAGCAACAGGCTCTCTCACTCAACGGACGAAATGTAGCCATTAAAGGCTACTTTACACCAATCTTCTCTGAGAGGGTGGTACTGCCCCGGTTGGGCCAGCCCATATTCGAGGTGTAATAACTTGGCTCTTCCACCTACATTAGTGTTTAGTATAAACCTTCAGTAACAATTGTCTGTGACTGCTCTAGACAGGATGTCTATTTTTAGGCTTAAAGAATAACACATCTTTTACCTATTTCCTACCTTCAGCTATGCTATTCAATTTAAAATTGGTTCAAGATTACCATATCACTCATAAAAAATCACTTCTATTTTTTTTAAATTAGTGCTTAATGTGGAAAGAAAATCTTAACATTAAGTATAACATGATCGAGTTTGAATCATATCACATACCTGACAGGCTGAATATATGGCCAGTTTTAAAAGCTTCTTGTTGTGCGACCAATTGTAAACCTGCTGCTTCCTTTGCTGGATGCGCTGCAAGTTGGATTGTCTGGAGGCTTGACTCTCATTGGGTGTAGTTGCAGTTGATGATGCATCATCAGCAGTCACACTTGATGTAGCTACAATTTTTTGTTGTTTTAAGTGTTCATAAAAAAAAATTAATAAGTTTTATGGTCGTAAACTTTATTTATTGCATACTCTAAAACCGTTATTATATTAAAGCAAAATGCATGATTATGAGAAAGTACCACAAAAATATAAAACTACTATTCCAACATTACAATTGGATCTTAATTTAAAAAAACTAAAAAAATAAGTATTTGTTTATTTACCTTCGTTTCCGTGAGCTTGAGACGAATCAGCTTCTGAGCCTGTCATAGCTATGTCATTAATATCGTCTGTCAATTGAGAAGACATAGTATGCAATATGCTTGTCTTATTTTATTTTTCGATATACAGACACACTTAAACCATTTTAAACTTTAAAAACCTACATATACAGAAACATAACAATAATAACAATGCTTTTTCCCGTACAGCTTAATATCCTAAAAGTAATAAGTGACAGTTACTTTGGAAAGTGACATTTACAAATTATAACTTTTTTTTTTGTAAATGGTTTTACGGCTTAGGATACGAGTCCTTTTGAGCCTTTACAATGTTTTCTTCTTAGAAGTGCTGCCAGAAAAGTTTTAAGTTTCAACGAAACCGCCGTGAAGCTAGTTTTCAATAGCAACAGTGTTTATTGTTTAGTGATTTAAAATTTTCTTTTGAAACAAAAACCTTCAAGTATCACCTATTTCTCACCAAAAATAAATTATAAAAGTAAATAACCACTATGTGGCAATAATAGGGAGCATGTAATTTTTAAAAACAAAAATTTTTAATTGATAAAGCATGTATTTATATGTGTATAAATATTAAATAGATAATCTTAAAAACGTATACATGAACACACTAAATAAATTTTAAATTATTTATTATTAGTGTAAATGTTAGTAATATAATGTATATTGTTTATGTTAACATTTTAAATATTATCTTTTTACAATTAATAAAGAAATATTTTATTGAGTATTTTCTTGAAATGTATTAACAATTAAACGTAACTATGAATAACACTCGAAATTAAGGATTATGCATGATTTTTGTATTGCAGATGGACTCCTTAATTCCTAAAAATAGTTTTCTCCGTGAAATATTATAATAGTCGCAAAAACCCTTCCTAAAATGCCGGATCCATAAAATATGCAATGAATAACTCTTAATAATAAAAAAAAAACATGTTAACCAGCTTTTTACGCGTCGTTCAATTCAGGATTCATTTGATATGTTCTTTAAATTAAATTTCATTTTGTCGGGTTCATTAGAAAAAAACCTTGTTCGGTGTTTGAGTTTTTAGTGATATTTCGTAGGCCTTTCACATGTTGAAATCGAGGGACATGTGTCGAACCTTGATTCCCCGCAGGTTTGCCTACGTGCTATGATAGCTTCTTAGACAATCTTATTCTCCATTGGTCAACTAAAGGCTGTGTTGTGTCTATTGTGATATCACTCTGAAAGTGGTATTGGGCGTGCTTGGCTGTGTGATGCTTTCGGTTACCAACCCCACGGAGTAGATGGCATCCTGATGAATGCAGTGGCACACTAGCCCACTCCGGAGCTGAGGTATGAGTTACATTTTGGCGGGTTTTCGAGCTGCCTATTGTTTAATACTCTACGTTTCACTGTTGGTCTTTACACGAATGCCTTACGCCGTTTCCGCCAGAATACTGTTTGAGTGAGTGTACTCGGGCAAGTTTCCGAAAAAACAATAATCCAAAAAGCAAAACTTTAAATAAAATAATACAGCCATATTAGGACGAAATTTTTATTTAATAATTAACAACAATTTTGTGTTTATTACTTGTCATTATATCATTAGTACACTCGTTCAGACGCGCTGCTATGGCGCAGTCGTCTTTGTCGCGAGCACTCGTCTCAATACATCGGTCAAGATTTCTTTCCAGTTTCTTCATCAACTTTTCATCTTTTTCATAAAATTTCTTCACCAGTGCTATAAGGTTTTCTGAAATATTATATAAAATGCATCTAGACCGTTTGCCGGTATAAAATTGTTAAAATTGAATGTGTGAAATGAGTACGGTTTTTTTTATACTTTAGGTGATTTGCAAATGGATAAAAACTGATAAATTTTGAAATACCTTTGTGAATCTTTCCGTTTTCTATGACGCTGTTGCGTTTAAGAACGCAGGCGATCAAGCAATCTCCATGAACAGGTGACTCCTTCTTGGGAGAAAGTCTTTTTACGGGTCTCTTATCACTAGCATGAACTTCTTTCAGACATTCTGACATGTTACGTTTGAATTGATCTACATGTTTTTTAACATCTTCCGGGAAAGAGCTGTACGACCAGTCGGGACTGACATTTTTTTGCTCGATTTGTGCTTCTGCTAAATATAAATACTTTATTATAGATGTTTCCTTTTATACAGCCTTGTTTAGCGTGCTTACCATGAGTTTGTACGGTCACAGTACAAATGAAGAGTTGCCTTTTTCTCATTCCATAATTGGAATTAATACTTTAATGTGCGACTATCTATAAATTTAAAATTGGCAACACTCGGCTAGTAGTGTGACGATGTAAACAAGCGCACTAAATAAATAAAACTTAACGAGTGCTATCTTAGTTCATAGATCTTTCTGTAAGTGTTCGTTTTATAAATTTCCATTATCAATATAAAATGAAAAGATTTTTAAGAGAGGTAATCTGTTTTTTATTCAATAAAATTATCGATTCAAGTCACACATATATGTGTAAAGAAATTTTAAGTATTAGAAGTGATAATAAATATCTACTTACAAGATTTTTCATTTTTCTTCTTCAAATTCATGTTTCTGGTTATAATTGTATCTTTATCGATTTTAATATCGTGAACGGTATCAACTCCCACCATGCGGTTATTTTCAACGGCCTGATCAGTTTCAACATAGACGAAAAACATGAGCGGAAACAGGAAGCGAAGAAACATTTTTTTTTAAATCCTATTTCAGTTACAATACCAGCCGAAGTCTCGATTGCAAATCGAGTGATTTTATGGACCAATTTGTTTTACTTTAATTCTTAATTGGTTCTAAAAAAATTTATTGCCTAGCATAACATTCGGTATTTTTCACCCGATAATTTACTTCGATTTTTTTTTTTTTACTTATTTTAGATTTTTTCAGAGCGCTATATGCCTCGCCTTTTTTTTGCTTAGCAAAAATTTTCATTACAAATACGTGAAAGTCAAACCTGGACATTCAAGTGTATTTGTATTTTCTAGATTATTTTTTATGCTGTAAGCCTAAATCGTTACGATTGAATCCGAGATGCTAAAATATGTTTTTAATTGAAGTTCGAGTAATAAATATTAATAAAAATTACCAAAATTATTGAAAAATTTAACAAATAAAAAACAAAAAAAAAGGTTTATTACATTTATTGGTATATGACAAAGTTCGAGAGGACAGCTTTTACTGTTATGTACATAAAACATTATATATATGTGTAATTAATTGTGCGGAATTATTTACATAATTTGTTTATTAGGAATAAGTCCGGTAACTATTTAAGTGAAGACAACTTTACTTATGGTTAATACATATAACGATACATAACATAATTTTAATTGTCATGATTACTTTTACAAAAAAAAAAAACATGCATCTTAGAATAAGGTTATATAACTTATCAAATATTATTGTTTTTTAAAAATAAATCTTTTCAAATATACAAATATCTTAAGAGTATCCGACCAAATGATCTAATACAGCCTATATAACAAAATGCAAAACTTATATTTTTATTTCCTTTTTCATTTAACATAATACTATAGTACTCTAATTAGGTTGCGGACGTCAACAAATCTGAAAAGAATCATTGTTTTATTAATATCTTTTGAAATAGCCGTTCATAATCAATTAAAAGAGGAACTTTGTAGTCTATCAGAGGTGGAGGTGCATGGGTGGAGGTGATGTTACACTCACCGGGTGGAGTGACAGGGGTAGGGTGTGGAGGGTGCGCAAGCTGCACACAGTGGTGCCGCTCTAGCGGCGTGCAGGGCTGGCAGGGCTGCCCGAGCGCGGCCACACACCGCGTGCAAACCACACGGCCGCAACCCCAGCAGTGATGCTGCAGTGGAAAGCACAGAAATTAAATACTTTTCTTAGTACAGTGGAATCTTAGTGAAATTTGATTATCCTCTTAACAACACACATACACTAATGTTATATTTGCGATAGTTTTTTAGTAATTATGGATGTTCTTTTACAAATAAAGTAGACTCAGCAGATTTTGATGAAACATTCTAAAATATAGCTCAAAAATCAGAGTAACATAATATGTATATCGCTAAACTCCGT